>NC_056739.1:572240284-572415902 GCF_019279795.1 Protopterus annectens | reverse complement strand
ATCTTATCCTTCAAATCTTTGTTAATTGCTCTCCACGTCTTCTCAATAATGCTCTCCGAATCCCACCTCACTTGTCCAACTTACCTTCATCCAGAAAAATAAAGTTAAAATCATTACATCTTGCATGCATACATATTGTGTTGGTAGTGATCTCTTTCCATATAATATGCTAGTAATCATTAAACCAATACAAAAACTTTCACATGTGGAAAATAATGCTAAACAGACAGCTTCCTAGGTGTTACAATCATACCTATCAGTTTAGAAATAGTTCTTAAAGGAATACTAATGGAATTCATCAACATATTATAGTAGCAACACCTTCAACTTAAAGGATCCTGTGGTTCTAATAGTTATAAACAACTTTTTAGGGGGTATTTATCAGGTTTTTGTATCTTTACAAAGTTTAGCAATGATAGTTGGATGATCCACTAGAACCTTCTAAATTTCCATTAATGAACTTCTTGAGTTTGCAGTTTGCTAAGAGGATTAAGACTGTGAGCTGTTAATGATTTGTGTGTTGTAAATGCTATAAGTGAAAACCATCCGAGTAATTCTTGTCCTGCAGCTCAGTTTTTTTTCTTGCATTGTGTTGCCTGATCTTTTCAGGATAAGAATGCATTTATTTGCCTGATCTTTTCAGGATAAGAATGCATTTATCAGCCTTATTTACACAAAGTTTATCAAAGATTTAATTGATAACAGCATATCACCTATCAAAAACATGTCAATTAATTTTGTCAAACCTAGTTTAAAACCTGATTTGTGACTGGCTTTCCCTATGCAAATGCAAAACATGATTTTTCATCTTAGCATTCATGGTAAATCATATGCCAAAATTAGTGAACCAAAGAAATCAGTTTGTTTTTTGCATGGGGAAGCCCCCCTCCCCCCAAAAAAATTATAAACACCAACTCCATGACTGCATCACAGTGAAGAAAAAGGGAACCCCCTGAAAACTGCACCACCGGCTCGCACAATACATTGCAGTGAAATAAACCATGACATTAAATTCTCACTATAAGCTGCTCAGTGAATGTAGCAGCACAAAAACACCTTTTAAGTGCATTATTTTTAACAAGATCAGGGTAATTATTAGACTTATGATTACAGTGTTAACTGATGTATTTTTTAAAAGGAACTTGATTCAAAACAATTAGTACTCCTACCTAAAATCACTTCAAATTTTAAGAAGAAAGTTTCAAGGTCATGTTATTCAGACAGCTTTAAAAAACAAAAACTCAAAAAATAACCAGCGAAAATGAAACTTGAATACCAAAAAGTCACTGGGAGTCACCAATAAGAGGATCAAAGATGTTTAATGAAGAAATCCACAGGACAACCAAAACAGCAGCAATACTGCAAAATTGCTGCTCGTATTGCTGCTGTTTTGGTTGTGCTGTGGATTTCTTCATTAAACATCTTTGATCCTCTTATTGGTGACTCCCAGTGACTTTCTGGTATTCAAGCTTTAAAAACCAGACGACTTGTTTATCAGTAAACATTTCAACAGCTTTTCACTATCATGCCACAAAATAAATGTCATCAATAAGCATGTGGTAGGTGGTGCATAGGATTAAGGAGCTGTTAATGAGTGGTTTCCTGTAGTCCAGTGGTCCAGGGTTTGATTCCCTCATTGCCTGCGTTACTCTAAGCAAGTCGCTTAACCTTAGAGTCTCTCCAGGAGAGGGCATGTGAAGAGTGTGGATGTTTTGGAGGCATACTAAGTGTGAGCAGGGAAGCTCTAAGTTCTAGAGCCTGCACAGTAAGCAAATGGTAGTATAAAAAGGTAGTAACACAGAATTGTTTAACCTCCAAAATATGTTTGTCTATAGCACGTTCATGGTACATGCTAAGGGCTTCCACAAATAACATGGACGCCTGATGTTGGGCTTGAGCCCAATCTTGAGTAAGTTGTTCATCAATCTGACTGACTAAAGGTTGCATTTTTACTCTGAGCCCCCGTGGAGTGATATCTTTGACCTTATAAGCTTTGAAAAGCCTTAAATGCCAAATATGCAATCTCAGCATTTTCATGCTTTTAGTCAATTTAGAAAATATTAAAGTGCATGGTTCCCCTGTGGGTTTGTTGTTACCCATACCTCCCTGGCCAGCTGGTGTTAGGCCAAAAATTCCTACATTATGCTGGTCTGCTGACAGACCTTCTAATAATTTAATAAGATCCATGTTGGGGCCCTTTCTGCTCCTAAAAAGGACAAAATGCCAATGTAAATAGATAGATGTTCAGTCTATGTCAGAACACAATGCCAAACTCAATATGGCCTCCAAAATAGAATAAAAATTACCTCCAAAAAACTTCCTTTGGTTAGATAGTACTGTATCTAGACACTTCCGTACCATATAATCTGTCTGGAGTTGGCCTATATAATGGTCAACAAGACACGTTCATGAATGACAGACAATGTCAATATAAATCCTATTAAGCCACTGGATGACTCAAACAATGGCCCCCAAAAGGCAGGGAAGTATTCAGTTATAATTGTTTTCCAAGCCGACCTTCTTCTCAGGCTATGGATATATATACCCCCCCAAAAAAAGGGATTATTAATATATTGAAACCAATGTACATCAAAAAAGAAACATTGGTGCAAAAAACTTGCCTACATAACCAAAGTTGCGCCCTAAATGACAATCATGTCAATATAATTTCCATTAAGGCAGTGGATGACCCAAATAATGGCCCCCAAAATGCAAGGACATTTCCAGTTATAGTTATATTCCAAGCCCCCCTTTGTCTCAGGCTATGGATATATATACAGAAAAAGGGTTATCAAAATATTGAAACCAATGTGTTTCAAAAAGCAAACACTAATACAAAGAATTTGCCTGTATAGCCAAAATTATGCCCTGAGCCTCCCGTTCCAACCAATAAATCAAAATGGCTGACATTAGTCTCCACCTAACTTAAGGCAAAATTAGCAAGTCCCAATAGTACATATCAATCCCTTATGGGTGCCAATCATATAGGGAACCCAATGTATAAATACACAGCTAAAACCTCGCTGTGAAAATCCCCAAAACCAGATAACTATAACACGAACTTGTCTGTAAAACCTTATAACATACCAACTCTCCAAAAAAGTACTCAAAATGTTCAAATGCTATTGCATATCGACACTTAGTCCTTTGAATAAATCCAGAAATGGTTAGACTGACTCGTCTACTCAATCCTATATATAGGAATTTATACCAGTCAGTAACCCATATCAGATACAAAAATGGTGGTTCTCAACTTTGAATTGCATAGTAAACTCAATGAAAGAAAGAGTCTGGCTGGATAGTAAGGTTGGGAGCTCTCTTTAAACCTGGCCTGAATGAACACAACTAATTTGGTATGCACCAATAGGAGGACAACAGCAATTTAGTATATACTACTTAAACACAGTGTTTGTTTTTAAGTAGTAACACTGAGGAAGCCTATTCTAAGCTGGAACCAGTTTGTTACTATGGGGTTCGCCACCTTTTATATTAAATAAATGCAACTTTATCCACTTGATTTGTGCTGGACTTTGATTCTTCTGAAATTAAGGTTAACAATTTTAGAGGTAGTGACCAGAAAACACAGAAAGCAATATGCCCCTGCAGTTCCAAGGTGGAAAAGTACAGTTTTGTACCTACCATAAATGTAGATGTTCGAAGATCTACATTGCTGCAGTCCTTACTCTTGGGTAGTCCGCTGTCCTCGGTCGGCCCGAATATCAAAGTATAAGGCTGACGTCGGTCAAGGCGCATTTGACTGACATCAGGACGTCAGGGTACAAATGCGCATGACCGACGTCATATCCTCAGTCTTTTCTTGCCCCAGATGTCAGAAGACCCTAAAAATAAAGGTCAAAACCAAAAGACAGCAAACAACTAACCAACCACTCTTGCACTAATTATATGTACAATATATACAAAAAGTACAACCCAACCCACACAACCACCTCTAACTGCAGAGGGGAAGGAGGGAGGGTAAATTGGACTGCAGCAATGTAGATCTTCGAACATCTACATTTATGGTAGGTACAAAACTGTACTATGTTCTTCATCTCACATTGCTGCAGTCCTTACTCTTGGGTAGAATCCCAAAGCAGAGATAAGGGAGGATGGCTAAACTACAAAGAAGCAGGAGCTGCCAGAATGCCCTGCAAAACAGCAGTGGCAAAACCAGCCCTGGATTTAGAGTAAAGTGGCAGGTGATAATGCCTAGAGAAGGTATGCACTGAACTCCAAGTAGCTGCCTCCAAAATATCCTTGGTTGCCACTCCCCTCAAAAAGCTGTCGAAGTGGCAGTAGCCCTAGTGGAATGAGGCCTAATCCCAGCTGGAATCTCCTTGCCATGATGGGAACAGAAAGCAATTCAAAACCCAATCCACTTAGAAATAGTTTGTTTTGACACAGACTTGCCCTGAGAACTCAAAGCAAAAGAAACAAACAATTGCTGAGACTGCCTGAACCCTTTAGTTCTGTCCAAATAATAACGCAACTGCCTGTGTACATCTAAAGTGTGCAAAATCTTTTCCCCTTTATTTTGGGGATTTGCATAAAATGTAGGCAAATGAATAGTTTGGTTTAAAGCCACACTAGAAACCACCTTAGGCATAAAGGAAGGATTAGTACGTAATGATACCCTATCCTTATGGAAAATCAAAAAAGGCTCAACTGCCGTAAGGGCCTGCAATTCAGAAACCCTTCTTGCAGAGGTAATGGCAAACAAAAAAGCAGTCTTCCATGACAAATATTTTAACTCAGAAGTAGCTGCAGGCTCAAAAGGTTGTAGAGTGAGTTTCTCCAACACAAAATTGAGATCCCAAGCAGGAGTAGGAGCTCTTCGTGGGGGTCTTGTATTCTTTGCCCCTCTAAGAAATTGCTTGAACAAAGGATGAGAAAACAATGGTGGGTCGCAGTCATAGTGAGCTGAAATTGCTGCAGCATGAACTTTAATAGAAGAGAAAGACAAACCTTTGTCTAGTAACTCAGTAAGATATTGAAGAGCCACACACAAATTAGGCTCAGAAACATCAAAATCTTTTGCTGCACTCCAAAATAAAAATCTCTTCCATTTGTCTGCGTACACTTTCCTTGTACTAGGCCTTCTAGCTTCCAAAATAACATTCAAAACTTGCTGAGGAAGTGGAGGCCCACTATGGTTCAAAACAGAATATGCCAGGCTGTTAGGTGCAGAGAGTGAAGTTTGACATTGAGCAAATGGCTGTCCTCCTGTGACAACAGGTGTGGAATCGAAGGCAAAGGCCATGGAGGCTTCCGTACCAGACTTCTCAGTAATGGGTACCAGTGCTGTCGAGGCCAATCTGGAGCTATTAAAATCATCCTTGGATTGTCCTGTCTGACCTTTAGAAGTACCTTTGGGAGGAGAGGCAGAGGTGGAAAGGCATACACATGAAGATTGCTCCAATTGAAAGAAAGAGCATCCACTCTCCAAGCTGTGGGATTGTGCAAAACTTTGGCAGCTGATGGTTTAGTGGAGAAGCGAACAGATCTATGTCTGGAGTTCCCCATGACACTGTCAATTTCTGAAATACATGAGGATCCAGTTTCCACTCGTGGGGATCCATAATTCGTCTGCTCAACACATCTGCTAAGGAGTTCTGTGCTCCTGGCAGAAACCTTGCCTGAAGATTGAGCTGTAAACTGAGAGCAGTCTCCCACAAAATCATTGCTTGCCTGCATAGAGGATAAGAATGTTCCCCCTTGCTTGTTGATGTACCACATGACAGTTGTGTTGTCTGTTAGAATCAACACCTGCCCTGGAAGAAGTAATTCCTTGAAAGCCATTAATGCAAACTGGACTGCTAACATCTCCTGCATGTTGATATGCAGATGTTGTAGTCTGGCAGGCCACTTGTCTTGTATCCACTTTCCATTCAGATGAGCTCCCCAAGCTTTGTCTGAGGCATCTGTCGTTAAAATCTGACTCGCCTCTGGCCGGGTCACAGAGAGTCCCTTGTTTAGGTGACATTCCTGAGCCCACCACAAAAATTCCTTTTGAATGCAAGGTATTATTTGAATGACAGTGTCCAGATCCTGGCAGTGCTGTGTCCATACATTTTTGAGATACCATTGTAGCTTCCTCATATGCAGTTTGGCATTGGGAAGCACCAGAATACAAGATGCCATGAACCCTAAGGCTTGAAGGACTGTCCTTGCAGTCAGCCCGACTGATGAGATAGTTGATGGAAGTAAAGGGAAAGACTCTTTTGTTTGTCCGGGGTTAAAAAGGCCATCTGGGATGCTGTATTCAGTCTCACACCCAGAAAGCACATGTCCTGAGAGGGTACTAGACTGGACTTTATTTCGTTCACAGAATACCCTAGGCATCTTAGCACTGCTATCACATATTCCAAATGATGAAGAAGCTCTTCCCTTTCTTGAGCCAGAATCAGGCAGTCGTCCAAATAAGGATAGATCTGTATTCCTTTTAGCCTGAAGAAAGCCATCACTGGAGCCAGAACTTTTGTGAACACTCTGGGCACAGTAGATAAACCAAAGGGCAATGCAGAGAACTGATAGTGAGAAGTCCCAGCTCGGAAACGCAGATACTTCCTGCAACTTAGTCTGATAGGAACATGAAGGTAAGCCTCCTTGAGATCCAAAGTTACCATCCAATGATCTTTGCCCAGCAGAGGTAAAAGCTGCTGCAACGTCAACATTTTGAACTTGGGAATGTCCAGATAAGTGTTGAGGATAGATAAATCCAAAATTGGTCTCCACGTGTTCCCCTTCTTTGGTACTAGGAACAGGCGAGAATAAAATCCTAGGCCCAGTTCTGGCATAGGGACCGGCTGTATGGCCCCTATTTGGAGCAACAGAGAAACTTGCTTGTGCGCCTCTAGTCTTTGTTGAGGAGGAACGTCTGGCATGCCTTTGAAAGGAGGCAAGGTATGGAAATAAAACCTGTAGCTGTGATGTATGATATCCAATACCCATCTGTCTTGGGTAATTAAATTCCAATTTTCTTTGAAAAGTGCCAACCTTCCTCCCAAAGGTGCTGCCAGACGAGAAGGCTCTGGCAGCTGAAAAGGTAGGTCATTGGGTCTGTTTACGAAAGGACTGACCCCTGCCCTCACCGAAGACTGTGCAGGAGAACTCCTGTTCTAGGCCTGAAAGAGCCCTGAGCTCTGCCCCTACCACGCCTAGATCTACCCCTAGACTGGGAATCATAAGAAGGATACGCCCACCCCTTAGTAGGCCAATTTCTACTAAACTTTGGAGGCTGGACCTGCAAAAAATCTTTAACAGTCTGCATAGACTTAGCCTTGTCTTCCATTTTCTTTAAAACTGCCTCAACAGGAGAACCAAACAACACGTCAGATTGCAAAGGAGCATCTAAAATCCTTGTTTTAACATGGTCAGACAAATTCTGATCCCTCAGCCAGGCGTGCCTGCGAAGAACTGACCCAGTGGCAGCCACCCTAGACGAGGCCTGTACAGCATCAAAACCACATTGCAAAGAATGCTTACCCACCTGTTCAGAAACATGTACTAAATCTTGCAACTCTTTACAATCAATACCTTCTGCCAGAGCATCAACCTTAGACTTCAATTGTGAAAGGAGATAGTTTTGGTATTTCAACATGTGAAACTGGCAATTCAAAGCCCTCATAGCAAGAGTGGAAGAAGTATAAACTTTCTTTCCCCATCTATCCAAGGCCCTGGCCTCTTTGTCTGCAGGAACCGGATTCTTTACAACAGAAGCCTTAACACCTTTAGGCCCCTGGCTAACAGTTTCTGGGTCTGCCCTAGGACTCTTAAAAGAAACTTATGAGCTTCAGGCACCCTGTAATACCTATCCGGTTTAACAGGAGCAGGAGGCAAAGAATCAGGATTAAGAGAAGCCTCTGCAAAAACATCTTCCACTACATTCAAAACAGGAGGTATAGCCAAAGGCCTATGCTGGGGTAAAAACAAAAATTCCCTAAGCCTTTTCCTGGAATCAGAGAAGTCCTGACCTTCCCACTTAAAATGCTCCCTCATGGAGTGAAGAGTTTCTGAAAAGAAAAATCCTCAGGAGGAGAAGCAGAAGGAGTAGAATCATCCACATCAGAATCAGAATAAGGAGAGTACTCCTGCAAGTCTTCAGTCAAGACTCTGAAACATCTGAAGCCTGCTCAAAACTCCCTAACTCAGGCTCCACCCTAGGCCTCTTATCAGGAGGGGGCATAGAACCCCTAATCAAAGTAATCAAATCTTCTGCCATTTTAAGCATATGCTTTTGGGCACAGTTCCTGAAGAGCTAGGGGTAACACCAACTGAAGCTAAACCTGGCCTGCCCCTGGGAGAAGCCTTTGAAACAGAAGGAGAGGGCCTAGCCACCCTAGGAAGGGAGGGAGTATAGTAACCTGAGAAGCCCCCTCTGCCTGACCTGCCTCCTGAGAGGCCACATCTTGCAATAATAAGGTCTCACCCTGGGAACACAAAGAAACCTCCGGTGGGGCCACCGCTCCACCGACACCTCTAAAGAACCGGCGTCCGGTACAGACGGTTCTTCTAGCCTAGGTTTAACTGCCTTGTCCTTGCGCTTCTTCGAAGCGGGCGCCGGAGCATCCGACGGCATTTTATAATTGCACCGCTTCCCAAAGACTAACCTGGCACAATCCAACCTTCTCTTTATAGTGCGTTTATTAAATCTAGCACAAGAGCGACAGCCAACAACGTCGTGCTCAGGCCCTAAGCAAGGAATACACAAAGTATGATAATCTCTATGCGGTATCTGTTTCCCACAAGAAATGCAATTATTGACTTTCTGACATCCGGTAAATCACTGAGGCAAGAAAAAACTAAAATATTCCCCAACAGGGTACTTAGCCAACTTTGAACTCTGTCTGAAACTTCGAAATCGAAAAATCTCAGAACGCCAACCGGCACTTGCAATGCTGCTTCTGCATCGGACCATGCGGCAAAAAAGACTGAGGATATGATGTCGGTCATGTGCATTTGTACCCTGACGTCCTGATGTCAGTCAAATGCGCCTTGACCGACGTCAGCCTTATACTTTGATATTCGGGCCGACCGAGGACAGCGGACTACCCAAGAGTAAGGACTGCAGCAATGTGAGATGAAGAACATCAACTAGGCTTAAAGTTCAAACAATTGTGTTCAGCTGCATTTAAAACTTACTTGGTAGTGGAACATACATTGGTAGACTTTCAGAACATCGAGCAGAAGGAGATAGGACCAGGTGAATGTAAACCAGAAACGGGATCAATCTGAGGGGAGTCCAGTGAACGGGATAGAAATTCATCATGGTAGAAATCCAGTAAAACATTTCCTGGTATTTGGCATAAAATACTTGAAAAGCATAAAGAAATGGAAGTACATACAACAAAGAGACTTTGCAGGACAAAAATAGTAAACTGACTACACATTGCTATAAATGATTGATATTACATTTGACCTTTTTTAAAGCAACAAGCTGAGAGACAGTAAATTATGAGAAGGGCATATATGGGGAATGTATGGCCACAATGAAAGAACTAATAAATGTGAGAGACTGGATTATAAGAGGGACTAGAAAACATAAAATTACAGAAAAATTAAAGGTATGTGCATTTACCTTCTGTTACCTGAATAAGTTGAGCTGGAGGGATAGGGAAAAAGGCATAATAAATGAGAGAAGAAACAGGTAGGCAGACCCCTCAAGACCATATTTATAAATACAGAAAAGTATAACATAACTAGTTAAATGCGAGTCAACGGGGGTATACTTTTATAAAAGGTATAAGAACATAAGCTGGGAAGCACTTCTGTTGCAGATTTACTGAGTAGGAATGGGAGAGAGAATTTGAAAATTAACATGCATAATTAAAGCATGATCACTGACATGGTTCCCTCTGGGAACCATGAAACGTGCAGCGAAAAAATTAAGGGTGCTGGTTGGCTGTAAGCTTATGCATGTTAGGTATGAATGAGTAACTTATAAAAACAGTCATAATAGAATGAACCTGCATGCACAGCAAAAAAGGAGAAGGCAAATTAGAAATTAAATGAAAATGAGAGTTGTATTTTATGTCAAAGATATATAGAAAACTAGTATTGCATGAGAAGGGAAATGGAAAAGGAGAAAAATGCAATAAGAATAAGAAGTAAGCCTCATAGGGTGAAAGACACGTTAGTAATTCATATCATCATAGTAAAAGAGGTGGAGCTACAAGACAGAAGAGCTAGTAAAAAAACATGAGGGTCTGAAGAAATTACAGATCTTAGTTACTGACATTAAAGACATTACAATACAGGAGAGAAACATTTAATCTGTTTAGACAAGGAAATGGCAATATCTTCATCCAGTTAACAGCAATAGTAGAGTAACAGACACTCTACAGCTAATTTTTCAATGCTTGATGTTATACAAGAGGAAATAGAAGAATTTAATGTTTGGAAGTGGCAAAACAGGAAAGAATGAAAGAAAGAAGATGATCAAAAGGGGTATTTCCATAATCTGGGAAAATAAACCTATGATGAGTATGGGAGGTGAAAGGGGACAATTAGGAGTACAGTATCAGCAGGAAACAAGAGTGTGGTCATGAATGCCAAAGGAGAAGAGTTTCTCCAGATGTAAATGTTTTCTGGTGGTGCACAAAAAATATGAATATACAGGACAGATGTGCCCAGAACAGATGGAGCAACATGCTGAACATTTTGTAAATAAATTGCAAATATCATGACTAGATGAACATATAAACTTAGGGCTATTACAAAGAATAACAGATGAATAAATTAAGGAGGCACTATGCACCAAGCAACAAGTAAATCTCCAGGACTATATGGGTTTCAAATAGAGATATGGAGGTTGGGAAAAAGACTGCTGGGTGTTTGGTATAAAATATTTAATGAGGTCCAGGATGAGAGATACAGTCTTGGAAGAAGGCAGTGATAGCGGTTATTTCAAAGAATAATAAACATCTGACCTATCCTAGCTGATATAGACCAATGTCAGTCTTAAACCAGAACTACAAAGTATTGTGAACATATTAGCAAGGAGACTAACAGGCAAAATCTCAGATCTTGCACATTCAGATCAGTGTGGGTTTGTGGAGGAGTGATAAACATTTGACAACAAACATAGGTGTATATAAGACTATTGATCGTTGGGGCCATAGGGGCCTTTTTGAAGCCTAGCTATGCAAACCAAATATATCTGACAAGTTTTGGTACCCTAAGGTTATTTTACTCCCCTAACAACCAACCTGTAATTCACAGCAGTGGAGGGGTGAACACTCCAAATAGGGATTGCCTGCTGAGGCTATGCCAAGGTCATATGATTGAAGAATCACCTAGGGCGCTATGCGAAGTGGACAGGCTCAGCAGGAACTCTGAAAAATGGGTGGACAACACAGGCGGCACTCAATCCTGAAGAACCGGTTCTTCAGGGGGCTTGCAACTCTCTCTCAGGTAAAAATATATACTGCAACAGAAACCACAAGACAAAACTCAGTTCAACTCAGCATGGCAGCAGAAAGCCCATTTGCAATGTCTTTGAACCAGAGAACTTGCAACTTGATGAAGGGATCTGATGAAAGTCAAAAGGAAGTTAAGTCCTCGATGAGGGAAATCTTGACTGCTTAATCCATTATACATATCAGCACTTGGAATGTTTAACACAGCCTATAGCACTGGTAGATGGTCACAAATCATACATGAGATGGTTGTACAATGTATTGGTTGTTGGAACCAATGAAATGTAATGGACTGGATCAGGAAAGATTATTTCAGAAGATGCCACCGTTCTGTTTTCAGGTGGTGATAGGCATGAGAATGGAGTTGACATACTGTTTAGCAAGGAGATGGCAAAAACTATAGTGAGTTGGGAATCAATCAGCAACAGAATAATTTCAGTATGCCTACAAAGCCATGTCACCAAACTAACATTACTACAAGTTTATGCACCAACAAAAGCCACCATAGATACTGAAAAGAAAATTTTATGAGCAGCTATAAGATTTGATGACCTCAATTCCCAGCTATGACCTTAGAATTGTGATGGGAGATTTCAATCCTCAAATCAGAAGCAACAGAGAGGAATATGAACATATTAGTGGCTCCCTCCATTGCTTTAGGAAAAAGAATGGATAATGTCTATAGATTACTGCAGCTATGTAGTGACAATCATCCTAAAATTGGGGGCAGCATATTCGAAGACAAAAATATTCATAAGGCAACATGGCATTCACCCAATGGATACACAGTGAATCAGACTGATCACATTTGCATATCTAGTCAATGGAAGAATATGCTTCAAGATGCCAGAGTACAAAGGGGAGCTGATGTTGCATCTGATTGCTATCTTGCAGTCACTTCAATGAAAACAAAACTCAAGAACCCCAGGAAAAAGTCAGTACCTCAATTTAACACGGACATGTTGATGTCACCTGACGTGCAAACCAGCTACATCAAGGTCCAAAACCAATTCTCTGCCCTACAGAGAGTGTAGATGACAACATTGAATGGCAAAGGGAACATTTCAAGACAATCATCAAAGAGACTGCAGAAGCAGCAACAATTGGGTACAAGAAAGGCAAAAGAAAAGTCAGGTTAACAGTTGAAACTTTGAAAGCTATTAATGCATGACATGATTGCAAACTAAGACAAGAGCAGGCATACCAGACTGGCCAGTAAATAGACACTGAAGAATATAAAAGGAAAGATAAACTAGTCAAAAATGTGCAAGAATGACAAAAAAGTTGTGTTGAGAAACTGGCAACAGAGGCAGAAATAGTGGCAGCAACTGGAAATCCCAGGGAAATATATCGTATTGCAAAAGAATTTACAGGCAAGAATAAACTGAGACCACCTATTAGATTAGCAAATGGAAGAACTGGAAAAATGCAAGAGGAACAATTAAAGAGATGGCAAGAATATTTTGAATCTGTGCTAAACTAGCCCACACCAGATGATTTGCACAACTTTGGTAATGACGGCCAACTTTCAAAAATTATTCTGGATGTGAACTTGGCAGACTGAGATTGAAGTAAAGGAAGCTAAGAGCAGAAAAGCTCCTGGAACACACCAGATGCAATCAGAGTTGCTAAAATATGCTACACTTTCAGTGGAATATTTCAAGTGTCTCTTGAACAGCATATGGACTCAAGAAAAGGTACCCAATGAGTGGAAAAATGGCATCATCCATCTTCCAAAAAAGGGAGATCTTAGAGACTGCACGTATTAGTGCGGAATCACAATTGTCAGTACCAGGCAAAGTTTTCACTGATGCATTACTGAAGAGACTGAAAGGAGCAGTTGATGGCAGACAGACAGGAACAGGCTAGATTTAGATCATGCTGATCCTGCACTGACCAGATGTTTGCACCAAGACAAATTATAGAAAAAGCACCAGCTTGGAAGAAACCAGTCACTGTCAATTTTGTGGACTTCAAAAGAGCCTTTAACTGCATACATAGATCATCACTATGGCACATCTTGGCAGAATACGGGATTTCTACAAAATTCATTACACTTTTTAAGAGTCTGTAACAAGATAGCAAGTGCAGAGTTTGGGTGAACAATGATTACAGAGACTGTTTTGCAGTGGTCACCAGTGTGCTACAGGGATGTATACGGTCTCCCTTGTTATTCGCAATAGTTATTGATTTGGTTACGTGGAAAGCATTACATGGAAGTTCAGTGGGACTGGAATGGGTCAATGACAAGCTATGTGACTTGGACTTTGCCGACGACATAGCTCTAATTGATACAACATGGAGTGGAATGCAGAGAATGACCACATCAGTGGAGCAACAGGGCGGAAAAGTATGCCTCAAAATGAATTCTGACAAATGTAAGCCATTGTCCAGCGAAGTACAGAATGACAACAAAGACATAACGGCTGCTTGATCAATATTATATATGACAGAGAACTTCTGCTATCTTGGCAGTTTCATCTTTCATACAGGTAATTGCAAGAAAGAAGTGCTGGTTAGACTTTGGAAAGCAAGTGCAGCATTTAATAGACTATCCAAAATCTGGAGATCAAAAAACATTGCACTGACCACAAAGGAGAAGTTATACCAAGCAATGGTGCTATCTACACTCTTATATGGTGCTGAGCTATGGCCAATCACCACATCAGCCATGAGAAAACTTAAGGCTGCTCATCACAAATGGCTAAGATGCATTGTGGGAATATTGTGGAAGGACAAAGTAAAAAATGAGAGTATCAGAGAAAGAATGCAACAAAGGAAACTTGAAATATCATTATGGAAAGAAGGCTACGTTGGTTTGGTTAAGTTAACTGTATGGATACTAGCAGGATTCCTACACAATCCCTCAACTGGGAACTAGCTGGATACAAGACCAGACAGACATTGAAAAAACTGGAAAGGAGTTGTAACAAGAAACTTCAGTCATCTGAATATCACTTGGGAGGAAGCTAAAGAAGCCGCAGCTAATAGGACAGAGTCTCAACTTGTGGCCCAATGCATCATCAATGCAGGGTGAACTGAAGAGGAAAAAAAAAAGGTCATTTTAAGGGAGTATATGTAGGTTAGGGCTTGGGTGATCAAGCATTTACAGACTACCTATGTCCATTACAGACCAGTGCAAGACTAGGAGTGAACTCCTGATTCCCTATCCAGTGGTCCAAGTTACGTTTAAAATAGGTTAGGGAAGAACTCTGCTTCACATGCATGGGAAGCCTATTCCAGATAAGGGGTAGTCTCTAAGACACAGACCTGTCCCTCCAACAGGTCCTATTTATGTCACAGCCAAGGTTTATGTCCTTAGATTGGGTAATTTTGATGCTGTTTGCCTTGCGGATATGCAGAAGGTCCATTATAGTGGGGTTCAAGCATGCCTTGTAGGCCAGGCATAGATCACCCCTCAAGAGTCTGTAGGAGAAAATACAGGGATAGGGGCCTACATAGGACCATGTTTACATACTGCATTCTTTTTGTGAAGAACTTCTGTGGAGGTTCAAGTTGTTGCATGTGCCTGGTCAGATACATACCAAAGGGAATGATGTGCTCAATGACTGCTTATGAATACTGAGTATAGTGGGGCAATGACTACTTACATGGACCTAGACTCCATATTCTTGTTTACAAGTTGCACAACAAAGAATGATTTCCTTACTATCATAGAGACATAATGGTTAAGTCCAGCTTAGTATCTACATGCATCCCCAAATCCCAGATTACTGGGTCTACTCTTAAGGGTGTGCTATCAATGTAGTTGTTTCCAGGGGTATCTAACTTCCCAAAGGAAACTATTATGCATTTCATGGCATTGACTTTAAGACTATGGTTCTGGCACCAGTTATTTGTCTGTCTCAGCCCTTCCTGAAGGGGTTGGGAGGGTGGCCTAATGTGTGAAGTATTTGCCTTACAAACACAAGGTGCAGGGTTCGAGTCTCACAAGGGCTAATTGGCTAGGCTTATAAATGGCTCGCAAGGGCAGTTAGCCTAGTACTAATCTATAACCTATTAACCTATTAGTGTCCTAGGGGGCATTCTATGACAGCAGCTAGTTTGCAGTTGTCTGCAAACTTGGACAGCCAGCAGTCCACAGTGCTGGCCTTTACTTTAGCAAAGTACATACCAAAAAGCAGAGGACAAGAAGAGAGCCCTGAGACTCTGTTAGTGACTGGCCTATTTGTGGAGGTGGTCTCTCCTATCCAAACTTTGTGTGTCTTATTTGTGAGCAATCTGTCTTTCTAGTGGGCGACATAGTGGTTTACACCCAATTTTTTGTTCGTCTATGATTCGTGAGAGTTATTGTGCCAAATGCCTTGGCAAGGTCATGGTAGGTTGTGTACACAGTTTTGCCCTCATTCATTGCTTTGGTGAGCTTGTCAAAGAAGTGCAGATTGAGTAGGCAATTACCTGCCCTTGGAAAAAAAAAACTGGGTTGGATCCAGTATCTGAAGGTTTCCTATGTCATTGTTAATATCCATGATAATTCTTTGCATATGAGACGTCAGACTTAATGGGTGTGTAGTTACTGGGGTCCATAGATGGCATGCCCATGTGCAGAGGAATGACAGTTGCAGTCCTCCATTCCCATGACATGAAGCCTGTTGGCAGCTACAATTGAATAGTGCTTCTAGTGCTCACAACAGGTCATGTGTCATGCTATTTAGGAGGCATTCTTGGATATTACTAGGTCCATCAATGCAGTGTTCTTGGCCTCAGAGAGTGCATTAAGGACATGTTTCCTAATGATAGTTGGAGTTATGTCCAATGATATTTCCTGAGGATGCCTGGGGGGGGGGGGGGGCTAAAATTGGAGCTGAATTTTTTGACCATGAGATTTGCAATACCTACTGTTCCAGTGTTGGTGGCTCTATTTACAATAAGTTCTGCACATTTTTCTGTCTTCCCATTGAAACTGTGGCTACAGCTAAAGATCGTCCTTGGCCTGAGAGCCTATTTTTACCTCAGATTTGTCTTAAGAAGACTTTATTAGACTTCTGTGTTTTTTGTTTAGATTGATGAGGGAGGTTTTATCCCGTTGGGAGTTACACTTCCAATTTTTTTGCCATGATTTTCTTCCTTTTATTATAGGACCCACTGATGTTGGTATTCTACTGGGTGGCTAGTTTTTTTGAGTACAGTTTATGCTTAATCCTGGTGTGCACAGTTGTCTCTTTGCAGCTGTTAACATGATTCTAGAGTTTCTGTGAACATTTGAACAATTCTGCATTGGCAGCAAGTGATTTCAGGGTTTGGGAGTTTGAAATATGAGAATATGATCCTAAAATATGCAGCAATTTTCAGAAACAGTTTAATGTTGATAGGATAACATGCAGAGAAAGCATTTGATTGGATCAGCTGAAGAAAAATATACTTGCCTTTGGCTTCCCATTAAAATATATTTTGTGAAGTTGGAAACCTCAGGTAACTAATGAATAGACTCTTAGGGGTGTTTTATTGATCATGCAAGTCAGGGTTCTTGGAACTCATGTAGACCTAGCATTTGACCATGTGTCCAAGGTAGTAGAAAACCCTTCTTTGTTGCTCATCTTATAAGCAAGAACATAGCATCTAGGTCCAGACAGGTAATTATTCCATCGTATTCGGCCATCAACAGACTCATCATAGAGTATAAAGTCCCCTTTGGTATGTACCTGACTAGACACATGCAGCAACTGGAACACCCACAAAGGTTCCTTACAAAAAGGATACAGGAAACAATGCCCTACACTGATCACCTCAAAGCCCTGTAGCTTTATTTGGTATCTTACAGACTTCTGAGAGCTGATCTTTGCATTTGGCATACAAGGCATCCCTGTACCCTGTTTTGATGAATCTTTTGCACATCCACAAAACAAACGGCATCAAAGCTACTAGATTAAAAGACCTAAATTTTGCTTGTGACATACAGGACAAGTTGGAGACACAGATATTTTTCTCAAAGAATTCCATTTCTCTGGAAAAGGCCCCCCGCTAATTTGAAGGAGGCTTCCTCCTTATCCCTATTTAAGCACAACTTTTACCAAGGGATGGGTAATTGGAAAATCATCCCTGGTTTGGCACCTATGTCTCTGATGGAAAGAGGCAGTCAGTAAGTCACCCTCCTATACAAATGAAAGTTGTGGGTCACATTTGGGTTGCACAACTAGGATTATAGTGTCCTATAGTGGCTGTTAGTCTAGTATATACCCAAGAACCTATGGATTTTTGTGAGGGAGCAGAGGCTTACTTTAAGGTAGCAAGGAGCTTGTCAGTTAGAATAAAACTTACAAGGAGTACAAAGCAGGGATGCCCCCTTTCCCTGCTTCTACTTACAATTTATATTAAACCCCTAACAATAAAAATCAGGGACTTCAACATTTGATATTGACTTCCAGAAAAGATAGCATTGTTTGCAGATAAAATTTTCTCTCTCAGACCCCCAGAATGATGTGCTGTTATTATTGGATATACTTTAACACTATTCTGCAATAGCTGCATATAAAATAAATGCAAATAAAATGGACAGTTGCAATTAATTACGTGTAGATATATACATTAATACAGAAAGTACAGTTTTGTACCTACCATAAATGTAGATGTCCGAGAGGAATGCATCTGCAGTCCTTACAAATGGGTTGTCCTGTCGTCAGGCAGCCCTTCGGTCGGCCGGATTCCAAAGTCTGGGTCTGGCTTCAGCTGGTGTCGCACTTCACCCGACGTCATTGCGGCAGTTCTTCGGGTATAAAGGCATCAGCCGACGCCATTTTCCTCAGTGTTTCTTGCCCCAGATGCCAGGTGCCCTCTTGGATGGCTAAATTTGGATAAATGCCAAATATTCCAAATAGCAGAGAGCAAACACACAAAATAAGCATGTATGTACATATATACAAACAAATACACCATAATAGATCCCCCCCAAGCTAGCTGAAGATTGGCAAGTACCCTAGGAGTACCTCAGAAGGGAAGGAGGGTGGGTAATCCTGACTGCAGATGCATTCCTCTCTGACATCTACATTTATGGTAGGTACAAAACTGTACTATGTCCTTCAGGGATGCATCTGCAGTCCTTACAAATGGGTAGAATACCATAGCTAGACTAGGGGAGGAGGAAATGAGAGTAGATTATGGTGTAGTTAGTATCCCTTGCAAAACAGCAGTGGCAAAACCAGCACGGGATCTAGAGTATAGAGGTAAATTATAATGCTTGGCAAATGTATGCACGGAGGTCCAAGTAGCAGCCTCTATAATGTCCTTGGTAGCCACTCCTCGTAAGAAAGCTGTGGTAGTGGCTGTAGCCCTTGTGGAGTGAGGCCTGATGTTCTCTGGAGTTTTCTTTCCATGGTAGGAGTAACAAAATCTAATGCAATTTCCTATCCATTTGGAGATTGTCTGTTTAGAAATTGTTTTCCCTTCCTTTCCTGTTGCATATGCTACCAGAAGCTGGTCAGTTTTTCTATTGTTTTTTGTCCTGTCCAGGTAGTAGCGTAATTGTCTGTGTACATCCAAGGTATGCAAGAGCTTTTCTCCCCTGTTCTGTGGATTGGGGAAGAATGTAGGAAGGTGGATAGCCTGATTTAAAGAGACTCTGGATACCACCTTAGGCATAAATGTAGGATTTGTTCTCAAGGACACTATCTTGATGGAAGATCAGGAAGGGTTGTACTGCCATTAATGCCTGTAGTTCAGAGACCCTTCTTGCTGAAGTTATTGCCAGCAGGAAAGCAGTCTTCCAGGATAAGTATTGCAATTCTGCTGTAGCTGCTGGTTCGAAAGGAGGTAGAGTCAGTTTTTCTAGCACAAAGTTCAAGTCCCATGCTGGCAATGGAGGTTTCCTGGGAGGTTTTACATTTTTAATTCCTCTCAGAAACTGTCTGAGCAGAGGATGCGAGAAGACAGGAGGATCCAAGCTGTATTCTGCTGAAATAGCTGATGCATGTATCTTGATGGAGGAATAGGACAGGCCTGTATGAAAGAGCTCCGCCAAGTACTCCAGGATGTTGGCTATGTTCACCAGTGTCACATCTTGCCCCTTTGCAGTACTCCAGATGAGATATCTTTTCCATTTTGCTGCATAATTATTTCTTGTTGAAGGTCTACAAGCCTCCAGGATTATGTCTTTAACCCTTTGGGATAAATTTGGGTTAATTGCTGTTATGTAATGTTCCAGGCAGTTAGCTGCAGAGTTTTTAGGTTTGGATGCAGGATGTTGTAGTTGTTCTGTGTCAGCAGTAATGGGATCAGGGGCAGTGTCCATATTTGTTCCCGAGACATGCTCCTCAGTGGTGGATACCAATGTTGTCTTGGCCAGTCTGGGGCTATCAGAATGATCCTCGGACATTCCTCTTTGATCTTGAGAAGCACCTTGTGCATCAAAGGAAGTGGAGGGAATGCGTATGCTGTCAGGTTTTTCCAACTGAAGGATAGTGAGTCCACCTTCCAAGCAAGTGGGTGGTAAGTCCTTGTGCAGAATTTCTTCAACTGGTGATTGAGTGGGGATGCAAACAAGTCTATTTGTGGTAATCCCCATTCTCTTGTGATGGTTTTGAAGATGTCCGGATGCAGCATCCATTCGTGGGCATCTGTTGTAGTTCTGCTTAATATGTCTGCTAGAATGTTTTCCTTCCCTGGTACATAAATTGCCTGTAACTGAATGTTGTAGCTCAGAGCCACATCCCATAGGTCCAGTGCCAGCCGGCATAGGGGGTATGAGTGTGTGCCTCCCTGCTTGTTGATGTACCACATAACTGTGGTGTTGTCTGTCCTTAACAACTGGCCTTCTTGGAGAAGAGGTCTGAATGCCTGGATTGCTAATTTTACTGCCATCATTTCTTTTAGATTTATGTGCAGATGCAGCTGGTCTTGAGTCCATAGGCCTTGAATGCACTTGTCCATCATGTGTGCCCCCCAACCGAGGTCTGAGGCATCTGTCGTGATAGTTTGTCTTGGTTGGCTTTTGCAGAAGGGCAGTCCTGTGTTTGATTGACAGGCCTGAGCCCACCATAAGAACTCTTGCTTCAGGCATGGGATCATTGGAATTTTGGTTTACAGGCTGTGCTTGTGTTGAGACCACAAATTCTTTAGGTACCACTGTAGCTTTCTCATATGGAGCCTGGCATGAGGGACCAGTATTATGCAGGATGCCATGAAGCCTAGAGCTTGTAGCACTTTTCTTGCAGTTAGATGGCTCTGCTTTGTTAATGCCAAGAAATAGAGAGGAAGTTGCTCTTTCTTTTCTGCAGTTAGAAATGCCATTTGTTTTGATGTGTCCAGTTCTGCACCCAGAAAGGTTATTATTTGGGATGGAATCAGCCTTGACTTTTTTGTATTGACTGCATATCCCAGGGCTTGTAGCAGGTAGATGACTCTTTGTAAGTCTTCTGTTAATTTGTTTTTGTTGTCCACTTGTATCAGGCAGTCGTCCAGGTAGGGATAGATTTGAATTCCCTGAAGTCTGCAATGAGCGATTACTGATGCCAGGCATTTCGTGAACACTCTGGGCACAGTAGATAAGCCAAAGGGCAATGCTGAGAATTGATAATGCTCTGATCCTGCAAGAAATCTGAGGTATCTTCTGCAAATTGGTCTTGTGGGGACGTGCAGGTATGCCTCCTTGAGATCTAGAGTTACCAGCCAAGACTCCTTGCCCAGCATGGGAAGAAGCTGCTGTAGGGTCAGCATTTTGAATTTTGGAACGATGAGGAATGTGTTTAAAGCGGACAGGTCTATAGTCTGCAAAATCCATTTTTCTCTTGTAATGCAGTGCCAGTTTCTTGAAAATAATGTTAGCTTTCCGCCTAAGGGTGCTTCTAGTTGTTCCCTGGTAGGCGGTGCCACCGCCAAGTCACTGTGATTGAGTTGTTGTAGTGGTGGTGGCTGTATCCGTGCCTCGTTGGTTGTTACCCTGCCACTGGCGACCCCTGTAGGCACCCCTGGATTGGTTTCTGCCTCTAGAGCGCCTATTCCTGCCTCTTTGTGTCTTAGAGGAGTCTGGAAAGGAGCAATTCTTTGAGGGCCAATTCCTGCTAAACCTTGGAGGTTGAACTTGTAAGAAATCTTTTACTGTTTGCACAGATTTTGCTTTCTCTTCCATCTTTTTTAGTACCTGCTGTGCGGGGGCACCAAATAAATTGACCTTGTCCATAGGTGCATCCAAAAGCTTAGATTTGACATGGTCTGGTAATGCCTGCTCTTTCAACCATGCATGCCTCCTGATAACTGTGCCAGTCATGGCTGATCTAAAGGAAACCTCCAGTGCATCATAGCCACATTTTAAAGAATGGTTACTAACCTGCTGTATGTTATGTAACATTTCTTGAACATACTTTTTATCTAAAGATTCTTCAGAGGACAGCTTTTTAGTCAACTGGTCAAGCATAAACTCTTGATATTGAATCATATGAAATTGGCAGTTCAAAGCTCTAGCTGACAAGGTAGCATCTCTCTAAGGACCTGGATTCCCTTTCAGAGGGGAGGGGGTTTTTAGAAGAAGTAGTTGCAACAGCTTTAGGGCCCTGGGAGATAGTCTCTGGATCTGCAAAAGGGGCCTTATATAAGTGGTGATGAGTGTCCGGGACCCTGTAGTACCTATCTGGCTTAGCAGGAGCCGGAGGTAAAGTATCAGGAGAAGTGCAAGCATCATTAAATGCATCATCAACAACAGATAGAACTGGAGGAATAGCTAAAGGCCTATGCTGTGGCAAGTGTAGAAAGGTCCTAAGCCTTTTTCTAGAGTCTGAGAAATCTTGGCCCTGCCACTGAAATTGTTCCCTCATAGCATGCAAGGTTTCCCCAAAGGAAAATTCCTCAGGAGGAGAGGCTGAAGGGATGGACTCCTCAGCATCAGAGTCTTCGTAAGGAGAATAAGAAGCCTCAGGAGGGTCTGTATGTTCTGAATCATCAGAGGAATCATCTGTGGCTACTGGCTCAGGGGGCTCTGCTCTAGGCCTCTTCTGGAGGAGGGAGAGAGGCCCTGTCTGGATGAGGCTGGGATCCACGAATTAAAGAGATGAGATCCTCTGCCAAAGAAAGCATATGGGAGCTGGTGCTGGGCCTGTGAGAGGGGGGCTTGGCAGGCCCAGGTTTTGAAGCTTTGGCTGCTTTAGCCCCGGCAAAGGCCTTAATAGACATAGCTGGAGGAGGCCTAGCAGCTCCACGTGTAGGGGTAGAAATATCTAGGGGAATGGTGTCAGATAAATCCTGTGAAATCGCAACAGAAGGTTGGATTTCAGAAGCCGTTTCTACCAGGAGAGAAGAGGCCTCGGTAGAAGGCAAGTTATCGGCTGTAGAAAGAACTGCTTGCTCGGTTTCGGCCGAAACAGAGACACTCGTGGTTTGCTTAACCACGGTTTCAGCCGAAACCGCGGACCGCGAGTGTCGGTCCTTTTTTTTGCGCTTTTTGGTTATTTGCGTAGTCGGAGGATCCGACGGCATAATGTAGGCAAAATCGGAGCCGAAAATCTGTTCAGCAAAGTCCGAGCGACGTCTAAGCGTCCGTCGGTTAAAAGAAGCACAGGCCAGGCAAGCTGCTACGTCGTGGTCTGGGGCCTAAACAATGTATGCAATAGGAGTGGAAATCTTTATGAGGTATTTGTTTCCCACAAGATAAACAGTTATTAACTTTCTCTGACATCGGCTGAGGCAAGAAAGAGTCCCCAACGGGGTACTTAGCTTTATAGAAGTCTTCGAAGTAGTATTCGGTAGTAGTAATCTCTGGATCTGACCGACCGGCACTTGCGAATAGCTTCTGCTTCGGGCGCCACACGGCAAGAAAGACTGGGGAAAATGGCGTCGGCTGATGCCTTTATACCCGAAGAACTGCCGCAATGACGTCGGGTGAAGTGCGACACCAGCCGAAGCCAGACCCAGACTTTGGAATCCGGCCGACCGAAGGGCTGCCTGACGACAGGACAACCCATTTGTAAGGACTGCAGATGCATCCTTGAAGGACATCTTCCCATACATATGGCGGCATAAGAAAATGCACTATCTGGTAATCCAGACAGGAGAGAAGTTACAGTGAGTGGCAAATGAGCTAATTCAAACTATTTAAAAATGGAAGATGGAACATATGGATCTAGATATCAAAAGTCCTGGCTATAAATAGGTTTCTGGTTTCCCTAGTACTATATGTTGGCCTAGTGTATTTTATAAATCTAGATAAAAACATTTGGGAAAGAATAAATAAAAGAATTAAGTTTGATATGGGAACTTAGACAGTAAGAGTGAGGTGAGAGAAACCAAGTTTGCTAGATGAATAGGGGAGCTTGGGTTTAACAGTTTGTAAAAGCTATTTTCTAGCCACCAAAGTAAAGCTAGTGCACATAGGTTCATAGGTGATGATTACCAGGCTAACAGCACAAGAGCCTTTACAAGCCTAGCCAATAATACCCAGGATATGAAAATATTATACCTTAACTCCCAAACATGGGATGGGGTACTGTCAGGGTACTGGGCCTTTGGCTGTTGGAGCCCTGATTCATTTACAGACTGCCTCAGTCCATAAGGGACATGGGCCGTACCCTGGAAGTGAATTTATGGTTCCCCATCCATTTATCAAAATTATTTTTTAAGACCGCGTGGTACATGCTTTATTTTCCAAATAAGGGAAGTTTATTCCACAGATGAGGTAGCCTTCGGGATACTAATCTGTCTCCAACAAGTTCTGCTAGAGTCACAAATAAGGTTCAGGTCCATGGAACATTTAACCCTCGTATAATTTTTCTTGTAAATATGTAATATGTTCATCAGGACTGGATAACAGAATGATTTGTAAGTCAGGCATAAGACCCCTCTCAAACTGTGAGACATGGAGTAGAGATAGGGCTTTTATTCGGTCTGCAAAACATGCGTCTTATGCTTTCTATTTTTTATTTTATTTATTTATTTATTTAACATTTGTTGACTGGGAAAGTCCGACTAGGTTCCACAGATCCTGTTTTCAGCAGAGGCCCGGGGAGAAATGCTCCAGATGCATGTCTTTAGAATGTGGGAGGAAACCGGAGTACCCCGGAGGAAACCCACGCAAATGCAGGGAGAACATGCAAACTCCGCACAGAAGGCACCCCGGCCGAGAATCGAACCAGAGAACCTCTTGCTGTGAGGCGACAGCATTAACCGCTGCACCACTGCGCCATCCAATTTTTAGTGAGGAAGCCTGGTTAGGTACATGCAGAAGGGAGCATTGTACTCAATTATGGGCCAGATAAGGGTTGAGTACAATGGCACTATGAATTCCTATCTTGATGTCATGCCTCTACTTATAAGTTGAGCCACACAGAAGGATTTCCTTAATACTGTAGCTACCTGGTACAGAAGGATTTTCTCACTACTGTAGCTACCTGGTGGTCAAAGTTTAGGTGACTACCCATCTTTATTCCTAGGTTCCTCACCACTGGGTCTACATTTAGGGGTGTGCTATCAATATTATAATTTGCAGGAATATCTGATTTACCAAAGGGCATGATTATGCATTTAATCTCAGGCCATGGTTTGGGCACCAGCTATTTATAGGATGTCAACATTGATTGGGGATTCAATGTTTGATCCCAGCTTACAGTTGTTGCAGAACCTGGTGAACCAGAGGCCCCCAACAACGGCCTTCATTTCAGAAAAGTATATATATCGTACAGGAGGGGTCCCAACACTAAACCTTGTGGGACACCACAAAGGTTTCTTATCGGAAGTGGATTCACCTATCCAGTCAACATGTGTCCGGTCAGTGAGCCAGTTGGCTGACACTGTAGGGGTTTATGGCCAACTCAGTAAGTTTATCTATGTTCCCCAAGTAGGGGACTGTGTTGAAAGCTTTAGCCAGGTCTAAATAAGCGGTGTATACTGTTTTACCCTCACCCATGGCCCTGGTCAATTTCTTGGAAGAAGTCTACCAAACTGACCAGGCAAGACCTCTCTGACAAGGCCAAATGGGGTCTGATTCAGTGTTTGGAGAGTTCCTATGTTAATGATCAGGTCCGAGAGAATTCTCTCCATGGCCTTGCAGATAAGACTGATCAAGCTTATGTCTGTAGTTCCCTGGGTCGGTTAATGGGCTCCTCCCCTTTTTGAATAGGGAAGACTGTTTCCGTCCAGAGTCTGTGGTTAAAGGGGGTTTCTAGTGGCCCTGACAGATACTGTTTTAAACTATTTAAGAAGCATCCTAGAATGTTGTTGGGACCCATGGAAGCTGTGTTTTTTGGCTTTAGTGAGCACAGTAAGGATCTGTTCAATCATAATGACCAGTGGTTGTGGGCATTTTTTTGGGTGTGGTTGGAGGTGATTGGGGAGGTGCGGAATTTAAACTGAACTTGTCACCCAGCTGGTTTGCTACAGTTTCAGGCAGGGTGCAAGTGCTGCCATTCGTGATTAACTTGGCACATTGTTGAATGTTCCCCCGGAGGTTATGAACATAAAAAAATTAAAAAAAAAGCCTCATGGTTATCTTTCACCTGGGAGGCTATCTTTGTATCATAGTTTGTTTTGGCAGATTTGATCAGCTCTCCGATTTATTTAGACCGGTTGTTTTATTTTTTTTTTTTGCACTGTTTTGTCTGTTCTTTCTTTACTTTGAAGAGGATTTTTATCCTTTTGTTGAATAGCCTATTTATGCTAGGGGTCCACCAGGGGTGGTTTATTTTTGCTAGTAATCACAGTTTCGACTCACAGGTACTGCCTCCTCCATGCAGCTATGATTATGGTTGCACAGTGCTTTTGTGTAAAGCTTAGAGTAGGCCTCAGTGTCATCTGGGTTCAGAGGGGCTTGGAACTTTAATAAGATGTCAGTTTGAGGTAATTGGCCTTAGCAAAGTTCTTAACAGGTTTGGAGTTTGATGGGAGTTCTAGGTTACTTTTAATACTAAAGGAGATAATTTTGTGGTCAGATCTTACCAGGGAGGAGAGGGAGCAGCATCCCCCCATGTTCGTGAGTACTAGGTCTAGGATATTTTTCCCTCTAGTTAGGGAGCTAACTAGCTGCTCCAGGGTGTTTGCATTGACCAAGTCCAAATCCTCCCCGTAAGTGAATTATGGGTCATATAAGTCTCCCAGTTTATGGAGGGATAGTTGAAGTCAAGTATGGTGTTAAGCTGAATGTTAAGAGTCTCCAGTAGGTTTATGTAGGATGTGTGGTTTTCCAGATTCATGTATAAGCCTGGGAAATGAACCACTTACAGGCTTGCCTGTCCATTAGAGACAAACGTGCCAAACAAGGGATGAATTTCTTGTTCCCCATCCAATTATCCAAGTTACACTTGAATTGAGGTAGGGGGGAACTCTGCTTCACATGGTTGGGGTGCCTGTTCCAGAGAAGGGGTAGTCTCTAGCATACACACCTCTCTCTCTAGCAGGTCCTATTTATATCACAGGCAAGATTTAAGTCTTTAGAATGGGCAATTCTGGTGCTGTTTGCTTTGATGATAAGCAGGAGGTCCATCAGAGTGAGGTCTGACGTCTTGTATAGCAGGCATAGATCTCCCCTCAACAGCCTGTAGGAGACAGAATACATTAATAGGGCCTTGAGGCGGTCTGCATACGACAGATTACTTATTGCTCTGTATTCTTTTAGTACGGAACCTCTGTGAACTTTCCAATTGCTGGATATGCCTGGTTAGGTACTCTATGTCCGATGAATGCCAAATACACTGGAACAATGACTTCCTTGGACCTAGATACCATAACTTTGTTTATAAGTTGCCCAACATAGAACGATTTCCTCACTACTGTAGACATGTGATGGTCAAAGGCTAGATTACTAAATTAGTCTCCAAGACCCTTGACCACTGGGGTCAACTCTTAGGTGTGTGTTGTCAATATGACAGTTACCAGGAGTGGATGACTTCCTGAAGGATACTATTATGCATTTCTTGGCATTTAGTTTTAGTCCATGGCTCTGACACCAGTTTATCTGTGTTAGCCCTGCCTGGAGAACATTTGTGTTGGTGGGCGATTCAGTGACAGCTCCTAGTTTGCATTCATCATCTGCATCAGCCAGAGGCCACTGACATTGGTCTTTACTTCAGAAAAGTAAATGTCAAAAAAGGAGTCCCAGGATCGATCTCTGGAGGACTCCACTTGTGACTGACCTCTCCGTAGAGGTGGACTCCCGGGTCCAGTCAGTTTGGCTATATACCAGGTGACAAAAGGCTTTGTACCAAACTTTTTGAGTTTGTCAACAATGCCCGAGTGGGGTATTCTTTCAAATGCCTTGGCCAAGTCAAGGTAGGCAGTGTGAACCATTTTGCTCTCATCCACTGCATTGATGACCTTCTCAAAGAAGTCCACCAGGCTGAGTAGGCATGACCTGCACTTGATGAAACCAAACTGGGGTGGGTCCAGTGTCTATAGGTTTACTATATTACTGAGCATTTCCATAATCATTCTTTTCATGGCTTTGCATACAAGACTAGTGACATGTATGGGTCTGTAGTTTCCAGGGTCTGTAGATGGTCCACCGTTGTGCAGAGGGATGATGGTTGCTGTTCTCCATTCATGAAGCCTGTTTGGAGGCTACAGTTAAACTGCAATTCCAGAAGGCCTGATAGGTCATGTTTCATGATATTTAGAAGGGATTCTTGGATATTGTCTGGGCCCACTGATGCAGTGTTCTTGGTCTTAGAAACAGCATTAAGGATCTGTTCCCTTTGTGATAGCCAAGGGAGTTGTACTTAATGTATTCCCAGAGGGAAGTTTGAGGGGGAAAGAGGGGAAAAGTTGGAGCTGAATTTGTTGGCCAGTAGGTTTGCTATATGTTCTGACTCATTATAGGTGGCTCCATTTACAATAAGCTCTGCACACAGTTGGGTACTGACTGAGGCTGTGGATATAGTTAAAGAATGCTTTGTGGTTGTGCTTGGTTTGGAGGCAAAAGTTACCTCAAATTTGGTTTTGGTAAACTTTGAGTTGTTTTAGTTTGATGAGAGTGCTTTTATCCTGATAGGTGCTACACTTCCTAATTTGTGCCATGATTTTCTTACTTCTGTTATACAGCCTGTTGATATTGTGATTCCACCAGGGTGGCTTGTTTTTTTGAGTTAGTTCTGTACTTCGGTGGGTACAATTGCTTCTATGCAGCTATTAACATGCTTGTATAGGGTTTCTGTGAACAATTCTGCTCATTTTATCCTGAGCCGAGTGGGACTGAAATGTAGGAAAGGCACTGCAACCTTTCACAGTGAGTGGTTTCTATGACTGCACATATGTCGGTCTTCTCCAAGATGAGAAGCAGTATCTTCACAGACGCATCCATACACTGAGCAAGTTACATAAGATGTTCCCCCAAGTACAGCAGAAATGTGGAGATGTACGAAAGACAAGCAGAGTAACTGGGAATGCACATTTTGAGGATGTGAAGAACTAGCTTCAATATAAGAATTTTCAAACATGCTGGAACAATCTGGGAATCAGATATAAAGTTTATAAGGAAGTTAATGCTTTTTATAACACCATTATTTAAGACATTGATAAACGTACATTTATATAAAAATGTTAACACATTCACAGATACAAACATATATTTGCATCATATATATTCTTTCATACAACTATCAATCCAACATTACATACTGATCAATTCCTGCCTTACCTTAAACCTCACTCCTCCTCCAAAACATTATTCTACACTTACTGTTCCCACAGTTTCCATTTTTTTTGTAGGTAATTTGCTCCTAACCTTTTCTAAAAAAACTTCCTTCCAGTTCATTTACCTCTGTTACAATATTCACTACTTCAAATACAGCTGGCTTAGACTTTGACTTAAATATTCTAGTAACTGCGGTTTTTGCAGTAACCACAATTGACCTTTCTCTGCTGGGATGTTTAGTCTGCAAACTCATTGCACTCCTAAAACATATGCTCCCAGTTACCCTTTTCTTCCATCACATCTTCAACATTTGCCACCTACCAGAGGAAAAATCCTTTGGAGTGTACGTGGGATATAAAAATACCTATACAAACATTTCTAAGTAAAAATTTTAAATCTTCTAAACTATGTTGCAAATTTCATCATTATCCCTTTCCCCTTTAAATTATAGCTTTCACTTGTTATGTACATGAAGGGCTGCCTGAGGCAGGACAACCCATATGTTATGACTGCAGATGCATCCTTGAAGGACATCTGTGTAGCTTTAAAATAAAATATTCCTTCAAATCAGGTAATCCTAAGCCACCTTGTTCTACTGGAAGGACCAACTTATCCCACTTGACCCTTGCCATCTCCCCCTCCAACATAAAATCCTAAAACTCTATTAATGTTTACAACTTCTCTAGTTGATAGAAGTATGCCTGACCTGTATATAAAACTAAAGGGTCTCAAAACACTACTTGAATCTTGCGATCCATAAGAGCTTCCAGTTTCCAAGTTTTGTATTATCTTTTGTTTTAGTCTCTTCCCACATATCCTTTTTGTTTTTAAACACCTTTATTGCAATATCACTTGTAACAGGCACATTTACATTTATATAAAAGTAATCACACAGTATTAAGTTAAAATTAACATTATGCTTCACATATATTGCTATGTCATATAACCTAAGCAACATTACAGACATTCAATTCCTGCCTCCATTTTTAAAGAAACATCTTTATTAAACCATCACTTATGACATAACCAACCATATATTTATATAAGTGAAAACAAACCACACCAACACAATCCTAGCTGCAAGCATTTTACATCTCAAACCATATTGACACACTTCTAGTTGCAAACATTATACATCATTTATAATCTACCCAATTGTTTTCAGTCAAAGATTTAAGTCTTGCCTTCTTTTAAACCTAATTCATCCCGTGTATGTATTATTCTCACAATTCCCATTTTTTCCTATGTAGTTTGTTCCTACCTTTTTCAAAATATCTCAATTCCAGTTGTTTTATCTCCGTTACTATATTCACTACTTCTAATACAGTTGGTTTAGATTTTGATTTCCATTTTCTAGTAATTTTTTTTTTGGCAGCCAACATAATTAGAGACAGCAAGGCCTTACCATGTCTAGGCAATTCTGATTTTGTATCAGCTCAGAAAAATCATCTCCCTCATCACACCTATCTGATGTAACCCAGCATCTCCGATGTGCATCCCATAGGGAATCCTTAAACTCTGCCAACTCACTGCCCAGAAAATGTTCCCAATTACCTCTTTCTTCCCCATCACACCTCCAACATTTGCTGTCTGAGGAAAAAGCCTCCGGAGTCTACTTGGGTATACAACTATCTATGTAAACATTTCCTAGCAAAAATCCTAAATCTTGACTTTGTTGCATATTTGGGAGACGTACATATATCCTCACATTTTTTCTTTGTGAATTGCTTATCCAATCTCTCTTCCCAATCCTTTCTAACCTCCTCTGACTGATTCTTATAGTTATCATGTAATGTTTTATATGCTCTACTAATTATTACTTTTTTGATGGCAACGTCTGCTCTGGATTCTACTAAAACCTCTACCAATGCTGGTCTTTCGTTTAGGACCCCCCTATTTCTTTCTCTTTGCCTATACTCTGATGGCAATCCTTGATAGGGAAGACTATCTCTAACCTGCAGTCTCTTTCCACATATCCCTAGCTGCCATAACAGAATTGTTTTTAGTCCAAAGTCCCAAGTACTTCATTGTATCATGTCCCCATTAATATGGGTATTGCTGAACCAATTTATGAATGGGTACACAGTTTTACAGCTATATCCTTTGTTTTGTATTCATTAATTTTACATCCCAGTAAGACTTGAAACACACTCAGAATTTTCCACAACACTTAGATGTCCTTTTCTGGTTTTATATAGTCTGCAAATAAAGCAAACTTTTTTTTATCATACCAAATATTTCCCTGATTTCGGAGTCACTTATTTTCTTTTCCAAAGGCTCTAACTATAGTGCAAGAGGACACCCATTCCAGGTTTCTCTGTTCTGACACAACTTATCAGAGAGGAAACCTTCACACTAATTTTTGCCTCTGATCCCTCATAAATCCTCCAAATTAATCTTATTATTGCATTAGGGAAGGCAAATAGTTTCTTTGCCCTTCTCATAAAAACCCATCTCACCATCAGGAACCACCAACAATGGTATTTTCTTACATTCTACTTCTCTGGATCATCACTGTTCTGTTAATGTTGTCTGAGGTTTCCCTCCCCTCCATAAAACCACACTGACCCGTATATATCACTTTTGGCAACAGTTTTCTTTTAGCTATTATAGACCAACACTTTATAATCATGATTTAAAACTGAAATGGGCCTATATGAAGCTGGGTCTATCATCTTTAGGCATTACAGCCACAGCAACGTTCTTACAGGATCTTGGTGCTTCCTGATCTTTATCACTTTCTTCACTCCTAGCTTGCAAACTTCCACAGGTATACTTTCCCACAGACTGATTATACATCACCATATTTATCTCATTTCCACCTATCTCAACTGTTAATTGGTGAGCTTCATCTGCCTTTAAACTTAACATACTCAAGTCTTTCATAAATATTTACATTTCTGCTTTTTGTTGATTTCCACATTCCTCCACTTCATACAGATTTTCATAAAATTTCTGAAATCTCTCTCCCTCTACAGATCTCAGGATATTTTTCTCATCACAGGCTCCCTGAGTTTGGGAACCACCCTCTCTACTTTTTGTTGCTTAAGTCATTGTGCTAAAAGTTTTTGTGCTCTGGAGTTATAAAAAAACAGTTGCTTAACAGCAATCTTTCTAAACTCATGCATATTATCAAGATACTCCCTTATTTTTTCTTTAGCACTCTGCAATTACACCTGTTCTTGTTCTGTGAGATCTCCCTTTTTCTGCACCACTAACCTTTGTCAGCCCCGCTAAATAATTTACTTCTTAACCACATCCCTTTCTTTTATTTCTACACTCAAGTTTCTCTCACTCACCAGCTATAACATCTGAAGAAATTTCTGTCTTCCCTAATAACTCTCAAACAATTTCTACTACCTATTCCTTAAATTCCTGTTTAACAGGTAGGTGGGGAAGTGCCAGTGTCTCGTTTGTACTTCATTACTCTATACTTTATCTTGGTTGTTATTGGCACATGATTTGTAATAGTTATTGTATGCGTGTCAACACTATCAATTAAATGCACATGTTCCTGTAAAATATAATTTCTGCCTAGTGTAGGCCAGTTATCGTACCTTGGGGAATATGTAAATTCTCTCAAGAGTTCTTACTACTGAATTCACATCTATTATACCAAATATTTTCATACATTTCTTCAGAAATCTACCCTCTTTTGTTATATTTTCACTTCTAGGTCCCCCAAATACAGTCTTACTGTTGCAAATCATCTTCCAGACCCCACTTAAGACATAATATTCCCTAGTGAAAGCTGAGGTTTTTTTCTCCACGATGTTTAAGCTCGAAGTGCAGTTTTAGGTTGAATATAAACACATGCCAGCATAATTATCCTCCCTTGCCAGTAGCCCCTTACTACTACAAATCTGCCATTACTTTTTTCCCCTCTTTTATCACTGTTGGAAGTCCTGTAGCAATTAGTACAAGTACTCCCCTTTTTGTCTCAAACATTCTGTTTAATATCCACCCCGAAACCCTTTATTAAATTCACATGCTCACTTCCTTCCAAATGTCTCCTGTAGCATTGCTATTTGCAGTCTGCTTTTCTTAATTCAATGATTTTTTACCTTTTTGTATACACCTTTAAGAGCATTCAATAATATGTTTAGTGTAGACATTAAGATAAGAAGTTATTGTCACAAATTAAATATGACATCTTTAAATGTCTATTTACATGCTTTTGTGTTACATGCACCCACTGTTTGGCAGGTTGACCTTTTATACATTTGTTTCTGGTCATCTCCATTTGCACTTGCATCACATTTTACAAGACTTTTAAGGGAGTTAATGTCTTTAAGCTGGAATGTGGAAAAGAGAATTCCAAGATAGAATCCTATACTTTATTCATTACTAATGATAGCAGTCAAAACATTACAGGTGGGAAGGCACATGAGATTGCACAGGATATAAATCCGAAGAGGCAATGGAGACAAAAAAAAGAGAAGCAAGCTGCAGAACAAAAAAAAATAGGACTTGTAGAAAAATATAAAGGAGATTTAGATGAGCATGCTACATGAGAACTAACTACATAAAATGAATGTGTATGCAGGCTGAGCTGATGTGGAATGTATTAGATTGCAAATACTGGAATAGATTTAAGAGTATACTGGAAAGCTACTGGTGTTAAAGAACCAAGGTGCAGCATGGAGGAGGACTGTACACATTGTGCACTTTTTAATACTCTTCTTTTCAGTAGCAATAAGGTACTTGTGCCTTTGCAAATGCTACCTACAGGGGCCTTTCATTGACCAAAGGTGACAGTGGGCAAATCTCAGGCATCTGCCTCAAGGATATTTCACCGGTTCATTAATGTCATGTTATGTATGTGGGGGAGTATATGTGGTTTCCATGTACTACAGAGGAAAGAGAGAACACAGTCTGGCATTTTTGTTGACAGTCCATTTCCCCGAATTACTCAAGAGTCACAGAATGTACCCACATTACAATAAAACCCCACTTATAAACAAGTGCAATGCATTCACATGCAGGCAAGACCCTACTGAGGGCACAAAAACATCACCAACACAGTAGGTGTCTTTCTGACTAGGAGGAAAACATGAATTTCTGCTGCAGTGTGTCATGTAACAATAGAGACATACAGCTATATTGGGCCTATAGATGTGTTTAAGTTGAGAACCAAAAAAAGTTCCACTCATGACATCTTATAGCACATGTGGAGCACTAAAAATGCTTCAGCTCAGACTACAGATGCACTTTCAGCATTCACTTCTCAATGTTGGTAGTGCACTACTGACCAGGCAACATCTCCTTATCCTGACTGCACATTCCAATACCTTGCACCGGGGGTGAATGCCCCTTTTGCCCCACCCTAAATGCACCACCTCTGCCACTACTGCTTACAACTTTTTACCCTTCCATAACAAGGCAGCTTATGATGACTGGAACCCCTTATCTCTATTTTACAGCATCAATAATTAGTCTGGTCAGCACAATAGCACTGTACTTTATAAGCAAACTTTTTTTTGTAAAGGCATCAGATAATGAATGTTTTGAGGTGCATACTTATCTTGCAAGCAAGTAGCTTCCAGTAAAGTAACATTTTTCAATTTCATCAAGTCTTGAAAAGTGTTGGCCTGCAGTCGTCAGTAGCATAATGAGGGTCACAGTGGCTTCAAATGTTTATATTAAAAAAAATCAGTGCCTCTAGCATGGCAGTTACAAAATAAGGCACTATTTAATAAATGTTTCTGAATAATTTTTTTATGCATTATGGCTAGGTGCCAAATCAAAGCCCTGCACTCACGAGTGTGGGGCACACAGAATATGTAGACAGGCCATTGATTGTTTGGGGACAGTGTGTTCAATAAAAGCACTAAGGACCACAATTGCTATCAGTTAGGTAACCTGCAACACTACACATTTTTCATGCCAATGATCAATTAAAACCACTTTGCCATGACATTTTGTGCTCTACATAATAGTCACACTGAGCAACAGTCACATTAACAAGATGTCGTATGGTACTGGAAACATACTGAAAAAGTGAATGCTAATGACTGAGAAGCATGTCATAGCTCTCCGGGATGTAACCTGGTGAATGACCTTGTCTTTCAAAGGCACAATATTTTTTATGGCTCCCCAGTGGTACAGCAAGAACAGATTTTTTTTTTTTATTTTCTGCATTTGGGACACAGACTGACTGGAACACTTATGAGGGTCTCCCATATAAAGTGGGTGCATGGCACAGTCTTGCCAGGGTAGTGCTGATGCCACTTACATTCCCCATTCTGATGAGCAGTGCAAGCACCAGTATAACCTGAAGAGGTATCATCCTGGCTTTCTTAGCAGGTAGGAAGAAGAGGTCAGAGAAAGGGCACCAAACATTGTAATATCACCTCTCTTGAGTACACTGTCATTGGTTTCAATACTTTATAAATATGATGATTATGAAATTCTTGACACACAAACAAGGGAGGTCAACAGTGATAAGGTGCACTGGGGAAGACTGGACAAAACAGGCATGTTAGTGACACCCAAGGAATGAGTACACCAGGATAAGGAATAGGGTGTATGGTCTATGAATGTAATTTACTGCTCTTCTTTACGTAGCTTGGACAACGACTTTGGAGAAAAGAGCTCTGTACTGGAGGTGATAGAGAGGCTTCCAAAGTGAAGAGGTGCATACTTGTTTCTTTTAGCTCCGTTAATGGGTGCAGTTGGGAGGCAAGTATGAAACTATTCTTGCCACTTCTGGGGTGCCTCACTAGACATTTGCACCACTGTTCAGTCCAGTGGCACTGCTGGGGATGAGAAATATGTGATAGACAAAGTTAGTGGAGGTGGTGGGGGAGCTGACAGACCAGTGACTGGAAGACTGCATCGGACACCTCAGAAGGACCTTTTTGCAGACAGACTTGCAGCTGTGTCTGTTTCTGCTATCACCACCTCAGGCAGAGTTGAGTAAACAAGAGTAGTAAGGATGCTGGCTGATCAACCCCTGGCCATTACACAGGCAGACTGAAAAGGCCATAAACACCTTGCCCCCATCCTGATGTACTCCCTCCTTGTGTGTCACCAAGTCCAATCTTTGGAAGTGTGAGAATTTAATCATGATCATGGGGAAATTTGTACTAAATTTGATAATTCACCATCTTGCTGCATTACCTTTTTTATAACGAAAAAGCAATCTTGGAATTGTTTTGTATAATTATAGGTCACAGCCAGTGTAGCCCCTCACATTGGGGGTGGAGGGAGGCTTGCCCCCTACAGAAAACACAAAATTTGTAGGCACACTGCTCAAAGTAATTCACTGTTATTTATCTTAAACCACACTTAAATTTTCATAGTTTCAGGACTTGCATTATCTAGTCTCAAACTTCTGATAGGAAGCCCAGCTGTGTTTGACACCTTGTAATTTCAAATAAGTGCCTTTAGAATCTGGTGCCTGATCTCCACCCCTTCTTCCAATCCGAACATGGAGCCCGTCAGATCCAAGGACCAAATCCTTGGATCCGTCTGTTTTGGATACAAGGTCTGCCTCATCAGATCTGGTTCTATTGGAGCCAAAAAAATGTCCCCAGGACCTGTTATGCATCCGCTGTGGACCCAGTCCCATCTTGGCTACCTACCCCCCCCCCCTTTTTAGAGAGGTACTAGCACTCTACATATCCTTCATTAGCTTCTTCTTTTGGTTTTTCCAGGAGTCTTGCAGAGGCAGAAGTGGATAAAATGATGAGAAAGTTTCTCTCGGTACAGAGACAGAATTTTCCAGGATCTTACCCCATTGGGTAAGGACACTTTAGTATCACTCAACCTGTCTTGTATCCTTCTCTGATCCATCCTTCAGCTTCACAGTCCATGGATCCAAGCCATTCGGGATAGTCTTGTATCAGATCTGAAGATGGTTGCATCTTCACATGAGATACCTTCTCTGAGCAAACCATCTCCGAATGTGTCAAGAGCCAGATGACTCAAAACCAAAGCGCTGTTGCCAGCTCTGAGGTGCTACATTGGATTCTGAATTTGTTGGAGCCATTTCTTCCCCTTGGGGCCTCAGTACTGGACAGCATAGCCCTGACTTTTGCCCTGGGTGGGCTGCCTTCGGGTAAGGGAAGCTGGTGGTCCAGAAGCATGTCTTTTTGGCTCCTTTGGTGTCCTTCTCCCTGGGGCATTCTGCCTTCAAGGTAGGGGAGAGAGTATTCTCCAGAATTCAGATAATTCCAGCCCCCCTTGGATCTGCCATCTGGTTCCCATATGTCTTTGTGCCACAAGCCTCATCTCCCTACTCCACAGGCACAGTCAAGTTCAAGGTCTCCAAGCTATCAGAGTATCCTTACTTCTTTAGATACTTCTCTGGAGCACCCCACTGAAAACGTCCCTAGGAACAGGAAGTGCAAGAGTAAGCACTTAGACTCCCCACAGGAGTCAGTCACAGAAGATATTGATTTTGATGAACTGGAAGGGTCCCCGAGATCACCATCTGATGATATCTCCTTTGGAGACATTTTGGAGATCTTAAGCAAAGGGGTGGTTAGTCTAACAATAACCCTTTCCAAGAGGAATCAGTACTACTGGACTCTGCTGATGAGCTCATTCAGTTGAGCTCTCAGCAGACATTGAAGGAACCCAACTCTGTTGAGCTGGTCCCCAAGAGACCAGATAGGATCCTGGCACCACCAAAGAGAAAATAAATAAATAAAAAAAAAAAAAAAAAAAAAAAAGAGTTCTGCAGCAAAGGAGTACCAGTAGATGTCAGTCATAGAAGCAGACACAAAGAAAGAACTTGGAGTGGAGTTCATCTGTTCATCCCCCTAACAGGGAGTCTAGGGCATTGAACAGATTTGGGAAGCATGTTTACACTCAGCGAATTTTGCACTTTGATCACTGAACTATTTGGTGCACTTCACCAGACTTCAGAGGAATTTGATTAAAGAGCTCTCCAAATCCCTCTCGGGAGCTATAACTGCTGAGAAACAGACTTCCCTTGCATCACTGCTGGCTACCTTGCAGTCCATTTCAAATTTGTCCAGGAGGCTTATGACAATGTGAGGTATTGCCAGCTATGCCAGGAGAAGTAGGACAGTGGATGTGTAACATATGCCAGCACAGCTAGCTTGAATTTCATAAAGAATTGTCATTTGTATAGCAAACTAATTTGTACAGATGCTTGTGTTGAAAAATATATTTGTAAAGCTGCTCGTGTTAAAAATGTCCCAAGTGTGCCCTGCTGGACAGAAAAAGAAATATACATGTATGATTGTAATGGTTTAAATGTATAGGATACTGGAAGAAAAGAGGTTAATCGCGCACCAAATGAATTTGAAAATATTCTGAAATTAAAGTACTGGGCCTAGGCCATAAAGATCGTATCTTACAGTTCTCAATGCAGTCAGAGACAAAAAGTCTGTACTAGGAAACCTTCTGCATTGTCTTTGGAGTGAACTAATTGTTTTATGACTTCCAGGAGCTGCAGCAGATCTTAGCAAGGCTCTGTGTGTATTATTGACGCACATGTGCTACATCCTGACAACTTCTAGCCAAGGGGGTAGCATGGGAACCACATGTATGTGATATTCTGTAATCAATCACTAAAAATTATATTTTAATACTAAGTGAGACTGAAGTCTCATTACACTCTGTTTTTGTAACCTGACAAAGAAGGGTCTTCTTCACTTACTTCATCTTGCCTTACTCTAGTAAGTAACCAGGAAATAACTCTTTAGATCAGTCAGAAAAATAGTGAGATTAGTTAAGTGTTGTTTTTTCTTCAAATGTGTGAACCTGTCCACCTATGTTTTTTTTTTTTTTTTTTTTTTTAATATTTCCTGTGTCTGAAGCTCTAGTGTTTACTGTGAAGGGATATTTAGTATTTTCATGATCTTTTATTTATTAGTAAATATATTTAAACTTTTCATTGTGGATAGCCTTTCAGAGAATATTTTAATCTCTGAGAGTACTTATATGTATATACATTTGGTGACAGCTCTGGCCACTCCTGAAACCTTGCTGTTGGTCAAACTACCATTTGTATTAATATTAATTTCACTCAGTATAATTGGGTACCCTTGCAAGAGGCTTAGAGTAGCTGGCTTTGGAGTGACTGGTGATGGTGTAACTACCTTAGAGCCTGGGCAGAAGGTGGCATAGCTAGTAAATCTGTGCCAGCCTTTCCCAGGTGTAGGTAGGTGTGTGTGCACAAATCAAATCTCAGAGTGTGTGCACCAGCTGCTTAGAGCAGGGACACAAAGCACTGGTTTCACAGAGAGGGTGCTGGAGGACTTGGCTTGGGCAATCAGCTGAGAACTCAACCCTACAGCTATGCCAGTGGGGAGTCTTACTGAGGATCTAGACAGAGAGAGAGAGAGAGAAAGAAACCAGCTCCTGGACTGAATGCGTTCCCTGTGTGCTCTTACGGGAAAATTGTGCTTGATGCAGAGAGCTGCATCTGGAAATAGGGGGAGTATCAATTTTTGTTCCAAGTGAACATCCCTCTCCAGTGTCAGTGGTGAGGGTTGGGGCTCCTTGATTACTGGCCCAGAGAGGGGATGTTACAAGGCTCATTTCACATGCAGCTGAAGTTACCTCAAGGGCAGTGGTCTCAAGCATTTCCATCAGGAGACATGCCTGGATGAAGTTGCGTGATTTTGTGCAGCCCTTCAAGTAGTCCTTTGTCAATGCACCTTTTGATGGAAGTTTTGTTTGGCCCTAAGGTTAAAGACACACTCCATGTGTGAGCAAGACGGCAAGACCCTGTCTGCAGTGGGTGTACATTTTTCAACTCCTAAAAGAACCTTTTTTAGGAATCAATGAGGGGGTCAGCAAATGCAAATGTGGTTCAGGAAGTCCCAGGGTCCTTTCCATGATCCATGTGGAGATAGAATTCCCCCCTCTGCCCCTGGGGGAACTAACAGAAGACACCACCCACAATAACTGGAGTCCAGAGATTCCTTCTGACACACCTTGTCAGTGCTCCTGAAAGGAGGCCAGACTGTCCACCTCTGGAGACAGTCAAGGGTCATCTATCCCTGCACCAAACAGCCTGACTATATATTACAGAAGATACATTGATGCAGAGGATTTCCAGAGGTTATATAATTCCCTTTTTCCTACCCCTTCCTTCAACAGTAAACATAATTCCAGATGTTCCACCCAGCCACAGGAAAGTAGCAGAAATAAAAAAGCTGCTCGAAAGAGTGTCATTCAAGAGGTCCCCCCAGACCAGAAAGAATCAGGAACAAAAGATTATTTTTAGTGCCAAAGAAAATGGGACTGGAGACCAATTTTTAATATCAGCAATCTGAACAAATCAGTTCAGTATACAAAGTTCTGAATGGTTACGTTTCAGTCCATTTTGCCTTTCCTGCACAAAGATGATTGGATGTGCTCAACAGATTGTGAGGATGTGTGCTATCACAAAATTGAACAGGCAATCCAGGAGATACATACGTTTCTGGCTGGGAGACGGTCATTACAAATTCAGAGCATTGCCCTTTGGCCTCACCACAGTCCCCAGGGTGTTCACCAAATGCATGTCAGAAGTAGCTCACTTGAGACTGCACAGACTCGAGTGTTTCCTTACCTGGACGACTGGTTCACAACCGCTCAGACCAGGCATCTACTGTTCTAAACAAAAGATTATGTACTCTAATTGTGCTCTCACCTAGGCATCACAATCACTCAACTAGAACCAACTTAAGTGCTACAACTCATAGGAGCCTTGTTCAGAACTGTCACCAACAGCCTCCCTTCCCTTGCCAAGGGTACAAACAAGTCAATTTACAAATCCAAAAGATAATTAAAAATTCCTCATTCCCAAATGTCTCCAACAAAGGAGAATACATTTTTGGATGTTCATAAACAATTACTTCTCTATCTGCACAGAACTGAAGAATTCAGAAAATCAGATCAATTATTCATCTCCTTTTCACAATCAAGATTGGGATTCATCTCCTTTTCACAATCAAGATTGGGAAGCCAGTTACCAAAACAACTTTAACCAAGTGGTTAACTAATTGGATTTCCTTTGTTTACAATAAACTGGGTTTATCCCTGCTGAAAGCCTTGAGAGTTCATCCATGGGAACCTCTCTAGAAATTCTATCCAGATATTCCATGCATGAGATTTGTCCTACAGCCACTTGTACTAATCCTCATACTTCTATTACTCATTACAAAGTTGATCTGGTCTCTAGGGGAGCTAAACAGTGCTCAGAAATATCCTTTCAGAGTCTGCCCGGGATACAAGTAGATGGGGACTCTCCCTCATATTGAAGAACTAATGAAAATTGACACCAGATAACGACGTTTTGTACTCACCATAATGCTCCATCTGTGTTGTCCATTTTCATTCTCTCAACTTCCCTCCCTCCAACCCCCTACCTTTCTTGTTTATGACTTCTGGAAGAATGAGAAGATACTGGGAGGGAACCAAAGTTCCTCCTTTTGAGCTTGATAGTGGTTTCTCATAAAATCATTTCATACATTATTTAGCAATAAAAAGCAACAAATAAGATCTGAAGTATGGAGGGAGATTATATTAGGGGTAAGGGATGCACTCAAGAGTTTGCAGTAGCCACAAGCTGTAAAAAGCAGCAGAGTAGGATCAGATCCAAACCCACTTGAGGAAGAATGAGAATGGACAACTTTTTTTTTTACTAGTTAAAAACACTTTTTTTCAATTTGACTGGATTTTATGAAACCGTTAGTGAAGGCTTAAATAATGATCTTAGTGTTGGGGTTGCATACTGAAGAGTATGCCTCATACAATAATTCCTTTGTAAAGCAATAAAATAAATCTTTATATTATTGAACATCTATGTCTAAACCAATACTGAACCCAGTGTGTTAAAGTTTGGGGCCACTTTTCATATTGGTCAAAGACTGCTACTGGCAAGTCACAGTGTCTTGTTTACAGGGCCCATAAACTTTTTGGCTGTTTAAATATGCCAATGACATTACAATGTGTGTATTTTAGCCTCATTATCAGATTTATTGATTAAATAAAATAGGTCTCAATACCAATCCATCTAAGCGGGGTATTATGTATTATGGGTTCTAATGTAACATTTAAAAAATGCATGTGCTGTTACAGCAAGGGCAATGCATGTCATAGGTCTACATGCATCTGAAAAACTTTCAATCAAATTTGTTGCATTCCTACTAAAATTATTTACAATGTATATCAGACCTATAATTGAATACAATTCATTATTTGTACATTTTCAAGAGGTGACCTCTCCATATCAGAAAGTGTTCAAAGAAAATTTATAAAAAAAAATTAGTGTGCAGGATAATCATATCAGGAACATTCAGCTAAACTTAACTTATTTTCTATCAGTTATTGTTGGTTATGTGGCAGACTATGCTTAGCATATAATTTACTTTTTTTTGTACGATACTGAGTTGCTGTTGTAATCAAGGTGAACTTCTCATGGGGCAAAGTACACCTACCAAACAGCAAAATACAGAACCACTTTTAGACCAAGGTTCATCAACCAACTTCCAAGAAGGCTACACACTGATTAACTTAAAGGAGAACTGCACCCACAGACTCAAACATGCTTATTTCATCATGCTTTGGAGTTTCCTACATTTTAACACCACTCTGGGACTATTTACAGGTTTTTAAATATTTTTATATGTAATTTCTGAGTGACCACATGGGGTCTGGCATCTTGAAGTAATCCTGACTACTTAGTCGGCCTCTAGGTATCCCAAAATGCAGTGCTCGTATGTAAAAAGTTACATCATGTAGGCATCTTTCTTCCTAAAGCTCCTGTCACTGCACTGATTTTACATACATACATTGCTGTCTAAGTCAGTTAGTTGTAAGCAACATTTCATGCCGTTCAATGATTACTTAAAACACAAACCGTGCAAATGCCACAGAACAGACTTTCAAAGTGCTTTTAGAATGGCTAAATTGTACTACTTTGACTCATCTCTCATCCCCCTTCACACCCAACTTCCTAGCTGTCAAAGTGGTAAGGGTAATTTGATCCGTTACCTCCTGTGATTGACAGCTCACAGCAGGAGACTTGACACATACTGTTTTCTTGTTCTAGCCTTTACTTTGTGGATGGGTAGGGGAAGGACCACGGAGCTGTGACATCACAGCATGGGTGGGTTTTTGGGGTAGTCATGATGATGTCAGTTTGTGGAGGCAACTGGCCCGAAAACTACCTGTATTCAGTGGCCTTGATGACATCAATGAATTGCAGACCGCAGCAAGGGCAGGATAAAAGATTTTTGAAAGTGAAACCACCACATTACAGTAAGGTACTGTTCTAGTGGAGAGAAACAGTGAATCTAAAATATTTTAAATGCTATGCTGTTTATTCATAGCAGGGACAATAAACAGGGAGAAAAAGGACAGAGAAGTCGAACATTTAATAGAAACCCATTGTTCTCCTTTAATTTCAGCATTCCTAGGGTCAAAAAAGAAACTGGGACATAACAGCCAACAATTCTGCCAGCCTGAGTAAAATTCAGTTACCTGCTAGTAAGCACACTGCCTGAATGCAGGCAAATGCAATTAGGGAACCTAAAAGAAAACTAACTAGAAAAGGTTAAGCAAAGAGACATTGGCACTTCCACAGGAAATTTAAGGAATGGGTAGTGGAAATGTTATTGTGGAAGACAGGAATTTCTTCAGAAGTTATAGTGAGTGGGATAAAATGAAAGCAGAGTTTAAAAATAGGGTAGAAATAAAAAAAGATATGGTTAAGAAGTAAGAATTATTTAGTGGATCTGAAAGGTTAAACTACTGCAGAATATGGGGAATCTCTCAAAGTACAGTTGTGTACCTACCATAAATGTAGATGTTAGAGTGTATTCACTGTTCTAGTCATTACTGTTGGGTTATCCTGCTGGCAGGCTACCCGCAGTCTGCCAGAATCCTAAAGTCTAGGTCCGGCGTCGGTTGCTGTCGCCTCTTCCCCGATGTCAGTGCGCCAGGGGTATAAAAGATGCAGCAGACGCCATTTTCTTCAGTTTTTCTTGCCCCAGATGTCAGGTGCCCCCAAAATGGTAGGCTAAAAATATTATGCCAATAATTAAGCATGCAGTAAAATAAACATTTCCTTCATCTACAAGCAAATACACCACACAGCTTGTATAAGATAGAGAAGTATAGGCAAGTCCCAGCAAAGAAAAGGAGGATGGAGGGTGGGTAACCTGGACTGCAACAGTGAATACACTCTAACATCTACAGTTATGGTAGGTACACAACTGTACTATGTTCATCATGTTTCACTGCTGCAGTCATTACTCTTGGGTTGAATCCCAAAGCTAAGGCTGGGTGGCTGGGCCTAAATATGATTAGGAGAGGCTATAAGAACTTGCAGAACTGCAGTGGCGAAGCCTCCTCTGGATTTAGAGTAGAGGTAAATGGTAGTGCTTTGTAAAAGTGTGCACTGAACTCCAAGTTGCAGCCTCTAAAAGGTCTTTGGTTGGTACTCCTCTGAGAAAGGTTGCTGAAGTGGCTGCTGCCCTGGTGGAATGAGGCCTAATGCCCTTGGGCACTGATTTGCCATGTTGTGAGTAGCAGAAACGAATGCAGTGGCCTATCCATTTTGAAATGGTCTGTTTTGAGATGGGCTTCCCTTGAGATCCTGCAGCATATGCCACTAAAAGTTGCTCAGTTTTTCTGAGAGCTTTAGTTCTGTCCAAGTAAAAGCGTAGTTGTGTGTGTATGTCCAAGGAATGCAGAAGTCTCTCACCCTTATTCTGTGGGTTTGGATAGAAGGTAGGCAAATGAATGGTTTGGTTAAGGGCCACATTGGACACTGCCTTAGGCATAAATGTTGGGTTCATCCTTAGAGAAACCCTGTCTGGATGGAAAATGATGACAGGTTCCACAGCCATGAGTGCCTGTAACTCAAATTTGTCTTGCACAGGTTATTGCTAGGAGCAGAGCTGTTTTCCAAGATAAAAACTTTATATCAGCTGTATTGGCTGGCTCAAAAGTGTGAGTTTTTCCAAGACATAATTGAGGTCCCATGCAGGTATTGGAGCTCTCCTTGTAGGTCTTATGTGTTTGGCCCCTCTGAGGTACTGTCTTAGCAATGGACGGGAAAAATAGGAGGTTCCGTATTGTAATGAGCTGAAATGGCAGAGGCATGAATTTTAATTGAGGAGAAGGATAGACCTTTGTCCAGCATCTCAGTTAGGTATTGTAAAATCTGAGGAATGTTTGGTATATGTGTCAATTCCTTGTGCCTGGTTCCAACCACAGAATCTTTTCCATTTTTCTGCACCAGATTTTCTGGTGCTGGGCCTCCTGGCCTCCAAAATAACATCCATCACTGCTTTAGAGAGAGGTGTGCTTTGAATGGTTACATTATCCACCATGCTGCCGGATTTAGGGTCCTGAGTTGGCTGTGCAGAATCTGATTGTTTTGCTGGGTCAGTAAGTGAGGAATTAGAGGCAATGTCCAGGCTGGGCCTTGAGACGAGCTTTTTAGGATTGGGTACCAGTGCTGGCGTGGCCAATCTGGGGCAATCAGAATCATTCTTGGCTTCTCTTGTCTGACCTTTAGGAGTACCTTGGGGAGGAGAGGCAGAGGAGGAAAGGCATACACTGTTAGACTTTTCCAGCTAAATGACAGAGCATCCACTTTCCATGCTTGCTTGTGATAAGTCCTTGTGCAGAATTTCTGTAGTTGGCAGTTGTGAGGGGAGGCAAACAGATCTATGTCCGGGCATCCCCATTCCTTTATCATGCTGAAGACTTGTGGATCCAGTTTCCACTCGTGGCGATCCGTAAGGTTTCTTCTTAGATCGTCTGCCAGAGTATTGTTCTTTCCAGGCACGAATTGTGCTTGCAGGTGTACTTGATAAGTCAATACTGTGTTCCACAAAGTCATGGCTTGTCTGCAGAGGAGGTAGGAATGTGTGCCTCCCTGCTTGTTTATGTACCACATGACTGTAGTATTGTCCATCCTTATCAGTAGTTGTCCTGGATGGAGTAGATCCTTGAAAGCTGTCAGGGCATTCTGAACAGCTAGCATCTCTTTTTGATTGATATGTAGATGCATTTGGCTTGTGGACCATGTGTGCCCTGAACACATTTTCCTGCCATGTGTGCTCCCCAGGCATAATCTGATGCATCTGTTGTTATTGACTGCCTGGCTGTGAGTAGAGTGAATGGCTGTCCCTTGTTGAGGGGACAGGCATGATCCCACCATCGAAACTCCTGTTGCAGGCAAGGAATGAGGGTAATTAATGATTCCAGGCTTTGACAATGTTGAGTCCAGACACTTTTTAGGTATCATTGAAGTTTCCTCATATGCAGTCTGGCATATGGAATTAGCAGAATGCAGGATGCCATGAAGCCCAAGGCCTGCAGAATTTTTCTTGCAGATAACTGGGTCTTTGTTGCCAACATTTTGAAGTAAGAAGTTAGTTGCCTTTATCTGGCGTGAGAAGCCATCTGGGCAGTTGTATAAGCTTACACCCAGGAATATTATCTCTTGAGAAGGTACTAGTTTTGGTTTCTTTTCATTTACTGTGTAGCCTAGGCAAATTAATAATCTTTTTACGAACGCAGTAGTGTGTCCTTGTTCTCTGCTTGTATAAGGCAGTCGTCCAAGTAAGGATAAATTTGAATTCCTCTGTCTGCAAAATGCAATTACTGGTGCCAGGCATTTTGTGAAGACCCTGGGCGCAGTAGATAAGTCAAAGGGCAGTGCAGAGAATTGGTAGTGCATTGAGCCAACTATGAATCTGAGGTATCTTCTGCAAGATTGTCTGATTGGTATATGCAGGTATGCCTCTTTTAGGTCCAAAGTTACAAGACAAGCCTTCTTGCCCAGCATGGGCAGAAGCTGCTGCAGAGTTAACATTTTGAATTTTGGAACGTCCAGAAATGTTTAGAAAAGACAGGTCCAGTATTGGTCTCCAGGCTTTGTCCTTTCTGGGAACCAAGAAAAGTCTTGAGTAAAATCCTTGTCCCCGCTCTTGCTGTGGCACTTGCTGAATGACCCTCATTTGCATAAGGGACAAAACTTGTTTTTGTGCCTCTGCCCATTGATTGTGTGGTAGGTTTGGCATAACTTTTGCCTTTGGCAGGGTGTGAAAGTAGAACCTGTAGCCCTGGGACACTATAGTCAATACCCATTTGTCCTGGGTGATCATGTGCCAATTTTGAGAGAAAAGTGCTAGTTTTCCCCCCTAAGGGGGCTGCAAGAAAAGTGCTTGGTGCTGGCAGAGGCAAATCATTGGAACTTGATTCTTGTATGGCTGTGCTTTGTCTTCTCCACTTTTGGAGGTAGAAGCGCCCCACTGTTTAGGCCTGTATGAGCCCTGGGGCTGGGGATCTGCCTCTAGGACGTCTGTATCTGCCTCTGTGGCCTGTCAGACACTGGAAAGGACCAATTCTTTGTAGGCCAGTTCCTGCTAAATTTTGGTGGCTGAACCTGTAAGAAATCCTTTACTGTTTGCATAGATTTCGCTTTGTCCTCCATTTTCTTCAAAACCTCCTCTTCCTTAACACCAAATAAAGTATCATGCTGTAATGGAGCATCTAATAATTTTGCTTTAACATGATCAGGCAGATTTTGTTCCTTTAACCAAGCATGTCTCCTAATGACAGAACCCGTAACTGCGGCCCTGCAGGAGGCCTCCAGAGAATCAAAACCACATTGCAATGTATGCTTTCCCACTTGTTCAGTTGCATGCAATAAATCCTGTATTTCCTTATTTTCTGTACAATCAGAATTAGTCAACATTTTCTGTTTTAACAGTGACATTAAGTATTGCTGATATTTAATCATATGAAATTGACAATTTAAAGCCCTCAGCCAAAGTAGCAGAAGTGTAAATCTTTTTTCCCCCCATCTGTCTAGTGCCCTTGAATCCCTGTCAGAAGGGACAGTTTTTTTGCAGTTGCAGCCTTAACCCCCTTGGGACCCTGAAAAACAGTTTCTGGGTCAGCAGCAGGTTTTTTTATAAAGAAATTTATGTGAATCAGGAACCCTGTAGTATATGTCTGGTTTAAGAGGAGCTGGAGGTAAGGAGTCTGGAGAAAGGCCGGACTCTGAAAATACATCTACAATGTCTAGCACAGGGGGAATAGCAAGAGGCCTGTGCTGAGGAAGTAAAAGAAAATCTCTAAGCCTTTTCTTTGATTCTGAGTAATCTTGGCTCTCCCAGTGGAAGTGCTCCCTCATGGTATGCAGGGTTTCCCCAAAAGAATAATCCTCAGGAGAGGCTGAAGGAATGGATTATTCAGCATCAGAATCCTCATAGGGAGGAAGAGTATGCCTGTACAGAAGAGGAGTCAGAGGAAATGGAAACCTGATCTGAAGAGTCAGTCTGTCTCTTGCCTAGGCCTCTTGTCAGGAAGGGGCTGGGAACCCCTGATCAAGGTAATAAGGTCTTCGGCCATTTTGAGCATCTGTTTCTTAGGCATGGAAGTCTGTCCTGGAGAATGCTGTACTTGTTTCTTTGTCTAAAGCTGCTGTAATATTTGCTTTTGAAGCTGAAGCAGGCTTTACATATAGCGGTGTAAGTCTGAAAACACCCTCAGAAGCCGATGCCTGCTCAGCATCTCCAGACCCATCTGAGGGAATGAATTCCGAGTGTCCAATACCTTGAGTATCCAGAGACCTAGCTGGCTCCACGTGGGAGTTTGTCAGCGGCCTGTGGCTCTGAGGTAGCGGGTGTCAGGGGCTGTGAAAGCGCCTCACTGAAACCCAGCGACTGGCTTAGCAGAAGCCTAGTCGGTTTTGGATCTCGGATGCCTGTCCTTCTCTTCTTCCTTGCATTTTTTAGAAACCCCAGTCGTCGTCTGTTCCAACAGCATTATGTAATTTAATTTTCGGCCAAAGTAATGAGCAAAATCAAACAGACGCTTAGTGCGTTTGTTGAATCTAGCACAAAACCGACAGCTAGCAACATTATGATCAGGGCCTAGGCAAGGAATACAGTAAGAATGGCAATCCTTATGAGGTATTTGCTTCCCACAAGAAATATAACTTAACTTTTTCTGACATCGGTCTGGAGCAAGAAAAGTTTCCCCAACGGGGTACTTAGCTTTAATGAAGACTTCGGATCTGAAATTAGTCTGTGAAAATCTCAGGAGTCGGCCGACCGGCACTTGCAAACTGCTTTTGCTTCGGGCACCGAGCGGCAAGAAAGACTGAAGAAAATGGTGTCACCTGAGTCTTCTATACCCCTGGCGCACTGACGTCAGGGAAGAGGCGACAGCAACAGACGCCGGACCTAGACTTTGGAATTCTGGCCGACTGCGGGTAACCTGCCAGCAGGATAACCCAAGAGTAATGATTGCAACAGTGAAACTATGAACATCAAGAGGAATCAACTGCAGACTGCTAAATTGAAAATAAGGGAGTACAGGGATAATATGCATGAGTTTACAAAGATTACGGTTAAAAAAAACAGTCACCGAATCCCAGAGCACAAAAACATTTCACACGACCTAAGCAACAGAATGTAAAAATAGTTGCCAAAATTAGTCAGCCTATAACAAGAGAAATAACCAGAGGTACTGTAGAGATGTTAAGAGATATTTCAGAAATGTTATTAAAATTTGTATAAAGCACAGAAAGAAAGTGCTCAAATAGAAATATTTAAGCATCCCAATGTTAGAGGTAGATGAGGCTCAACAATTAACAGTTAAGATAGGAGGATATGAGATAAAACAGTAACATATAATCAATCTGTAGGAAAGTCTCCAGGAGTAGATGGTATTCCTCAAGAAGCTGAGAGAAAAAAGCAATAAATATCTTGAAGGTTTTGTTTAAAGGTATTTTAAAAGGAGTGGAAAACACCAACATTTTGGAGGAAAACTGTGGTGGCTCTAATACCCATCAAGACCGAGCTTCAGAGAAGCTTTTCAATTTTAAATCATTATAAAGTATTTATCTATACAGTAACTAAAGAATGCAAAGTTGTTGCCAAAGCTGAGACCTGGATCAGTGTGGTTTTGTGGAGGGGAGGCAAACTTCACAACATTAACAGAACAATGATAAGCAGTATGCAAGAAAATACCACTTTTGTTGGTGGGTTTTGATGCACAGAATGCACTCGACAGTAAACTAGGATTTTATGACTGGGGCATTTGCATTCTCTGATACAATAAGGTTAATTAGGAGGACATAAGAAGGATGGGAGTTGAGAATTAAAGTTGGAGGGTTCCTCTCAGATAAGTTGTGTGTGAAAAGAACCATGTAGGTGCCATTTTCCCTTTATTTGCTTTATATTTAGAGCCATTTGCAAAGAAAATAAGGGACTCAGAAATTCAAAGACATAATTGGTATGGTAATCATGAAAACTTGGCTTTGTTTGCAGTTGACATTATTTTGTGCCCGATAAATGCAGAAAAGGACAACTCAGTTTTGTGGAACATTTTGAGACACTCTCAGTTCTATTCTGGATATAAAATTAAAGATAAAACAAAGGCTAGACAAATTATGCACCCACATAACTGGATCAGCAAAACCCATATTTATGGGGGACATATGATGAAGTATTTAGGGGTATGGATTAAAAAGGCTTTTGTTATGGCAGCTAGATATGTGGCAAGAGATTAAGAAAAAAATACAAAAACTGAGAAACTGGATGCTTTTTTTAATGGCTATGGATAGTACGATACAAGCAGTGAAAATGTTTTAGTCACTTTAGTTTTATATACATGCAAGACTTTTTTTTTTTTTTTTTTTATCAACCACAGAAGTTGTGGACAATAATACAGAATTGAAGGAATTTAACTTGGAGGGGAAGAGTGCAAGGGTTAAGTGGATAAGATGAACCCTCCCAATAGAGGGTGTGGTTTTGGATTGTGTAATTTGAAGGAATATCTTAGAAATACACAACTAAGGCTCACATACACAACACAAGCAGAAAGTTATAATTCAAAGTGGAAAGCAATGACGAGGTGGGGGAAATACAAGAAATATGGAGACAGAGTGGGATTTTAGATGTAGATCCTTAAGGAGAATAACAGCAGCCATAAAGATTACATTAATAAAGTAACAAAGTATTCTATGAACTATGCCAACTTGAGAATGGAGAAAGGATACTTTGCTAAGGATGACTGCGAGTAGGGGTATAAAAAAATAGGCAAAAAGGGCGAGTTAGTAAATAAATACTGATTATGCAGGTACTGCTTTAAATGCATAAACGTTTGCAAGCTATGTGTCCGTTGATAACTGGCACCAAATTTTAAATATAAGGCGAATTAAGTTTAACAAACATGTTCTGATGAAGCCCACTGTGTTTGTGGGTGAAAGCGCTCAACCGTTTGTGAATATACTATTTGTGGTCTTCATTCGTTTTTGTGGAATAAACATTTTAATAGAAGTAGAGGTTGTCATACACTCATTGGTGAGTCCGAGGCTGTGAGAATAAATTCGTAACCATGCCTATCAAATAACTGAAGCAGTTCTTTATGCAGTAGTGAGCTGTTTAGTAGGCCAGTGGGGTACTTCCAAAGCCTCAGTCCTTTTGGCCTCTATTAGTCTTGGACTCCATCAAACATGTATTTTCTAACTGCAGCTTCTGAATTTTTAGCAGCCTATGCTCAAAAGCATATGACTGTTCCAAGAGGCTGCTACCGTCAACTCTGTAAGTCCATCTTCTTATGAAACCAGTCTTCAATTCTAGGTACTGTATGGTTACCATTATGATGAAAAACAAGCGGTACATTAACACTTTAGTTGCCATGACTTCCATTTGTAGCAGGGGCCAGTGTTTCAATCTCACGGTGTTAAAAATAGGATAGACTACACATGGCCCTCTCCCATTCATGTTCTCACAAACATATGGAAATTGCAAAGAATCAAGTCTGAGATAACTGTAGTAGCAGTAGAGATAAATTACCCACCGCATGGTTTAGTTCTTCCACATCTGGTTCAGTAAATGACTGAATTGCTAGGACCACCCACAGCCATCTCAAACACAAACTGCACAAACTTGTATAATAAAAAGCATTTTAAAACTCCAAGAAAGCACAGAAGCCACTGTGAGACACAGAGATTAAACAGACAAGCACTTTCCGTCTTTCACAATAAGACTTCAGACAAGAACAGAGTATTTAAAAGTGGAAAAGACCACTTTTTGACTAATGTGACAGATGTACAAGGGCTGATATAAATGCCTGTGCTTTTATAATAGGTTTCTCCTTTCTTCCCATACAAGGGGGTATTACCCTCTAAGTAGCCATGTACGAAGTGCAAACACTTGCTTAAAATACAGGCCGATGAGGGAAAATTTCAGTCCAAGTTTGGAAGGAGACTGTTGCGGAGCTTCGTGCAGGCAAAGTTTGAGGAAAGAAAAGAATTTGCATTTCTTTGCCAAGGATTACTGCTTCTACTTACAGGTGTATTCTAGCATTCTCACAGACTTACCAGGAGTCAGAAGAGTGATTTCTGCTATTCAGGCAGTATGAGAGAAAGCATGCAAAATAGACTTTTGTTTAAAATCTTGCATCTTGTTGAGCTGAATGCATCTCTTTAATGAGCTGTTTATGTAACTGACAGCAAAGTAAGCTATTTTTATTACAAATTATTTGGTTAGAGCTGTGTAAAGTACAGTTGTGTACACTTACCATAAATGTAGATGTTTGAGTGTATTCACTATTGTAGTCATCACATTTGTGTTATCCCTGCCAGGGTAGCCCTCGGCCAGCCCAAATACCAGAGGCTTAGTATCAGGTCGTCAGTAGTATAAAGTAAGGTAGCGGACACCATTATGTCAGTTTTTGTTGCCCTGTCAGGAGCTCCCAAGTGGGAGCCAGGATATGGTGGAAGAACCCCACCAGTAGAAGTAAATACCAAAAAGTTCCAAAAATACCAAAAAAAGAGAGAGAGAAGAGAAGGGGGATGGAGGGAGGAAAAAGTACAGTTTTGTACCTACCATAAATGTAAATGTTTGAGTGTTCACATTGCTGCAGTCATTACACTTTGGTTATCCTACCATCAGTCGGTCCCGCAGTCGACCAGAGTTCCAAAGTCTTGGTCCGGTGTCGGTTGCTGTCGCTTCTTCCCGGACGTCAGTGTGCCAGGGGTATACAAGATGCACCAGACGCAATTTTCTTCAGTTTTTCTTGCCCCAGATGTCAGGTGCCCCCAAGTAGGTAGGCAATACATATTGCTAATAAAACATATATATAAAACAATACCTTCAATTACAAGCAAATACACCATAAAGGTTGTATAGGATAGAAAGGTATAGATAAGTCCAGCTAGGACAGAGGGGATGGAGGGAAGGTAACCTGGACTGCAGCAGTGTGAACACTCTAACATCTACATTTATGGTAGGTACAAAACTGTACTATGTTTGTGTTACACTGCTGCAGTCATTACACTTGGGTAGAGTCCCAAAGCTAAGGTTGGGTGGCTGGTCTATAAAGAGTTAGGACTGGCTATGAGGCCCTGCATAACTGCAGTGGCAAATCCTGCTCTGGATTTAGAGTAAAAAGAGGCAAATGGTAATGCTTGGTAAAGGTGTGCACTGAATTCCAGGTTGCAGCCTTCAAAATTTCCTTGGTTGGTACTCCTCTGAGAAAGGCTGTTGAAGTGGCTGTTGCTCTGGTAGAATGTGCCCTAATGTTATTAGGGACTGATTTTCCATGCTGTGTGTAGCAGTAGCGAATACAGTGTCCTATCCATTTGAAGATGGTCTGCTTTGAGATAGCCTTGCCCTGTGATCCTGCAGCATATGCTACAAACAGTTGCTCAGTTTTCCTGATAGCTTTTGTTTTGTTCAAGTAGAAGCGTAGCTGACTGTGTATGTCCAAAGAGTGCAGAAGTTTCTCCCCTTTATTCTGGGGGTTTGGATAAAAAGTTGGCAAATGGATGGTTTGGTTAAGAGCCACACTAGATACCACCTTTGGCAGGTAGGGTTTGTCCTTAAAGAAACCCTGTACTGGTGAAAAATTATAAAAGGTTCCATTGCCATTAATGCCTGTAGCTCAGACTCTTCGTGCTGAAGTTACTGCCAGGAGCAGAGCTGTTTTCCATGATAAAAATTTTAGATCGGCTGTATTGGCTGGCTCAAAAGGTGGTAGGGTTAGTTTTTCCAAAACAAAATTGAGGTTGCAAGTTGGTGCTCTCCGGGGCGGTCTTATGTTTTTAGCCCCTCTGAGGTACTGCTTTAGCAAGGGATGAGAGAATAAAGGAGGATCCATGTTGTAATGTGCTGAAATGGCAGAGGCGTGGATCTTAATTGATGGGAAGGATAGGCCTTTGTCCAGCATCTCAGTTAAGTATTGTAATATCTGAGGAATGTTTGGGACAAAAGGGTCAAGGCTTTGAGCCTGGTTCCAGGCGCAGAATCTCTTCCATTTTTCCGAGTAAGATTTCCTGGTGCTAGGCCTCTTGGCCTCCAAAATGACATCCATAACAGCTTGAGAGAGGTGTTGCCAGTTTGACTAATGAATCTGCCATGCAGCCAGGTTGAGGGTTTTGAGCCGACCATGCAGGATCTGATTGTTTTGTCGAGTCAGAAGGTGTGAAATTTAAAGCAAAATCCATGGTGGGCCTTGAGCTAAGTTCTTTAAGATTGGGTACCAGTGCTGGCGTGGCCAATCTGGAGCAATCAGGGTCATCTGTGGTTTTGCTTGTCTGGCTTTTAGGAGTACCTTTGAAAGGAGAGGTAGTGGTGGGAAGGCATAAACTTTTAGGCTTTTCCAGCTGAATGAAAGAGCATCCACTTTCTATGCTTGTGTGTGGCAAGTCCTTGTGCAGAATTTTTGTAGTTGGCAATTCAGTGGGGAGACAAAAAGATCTATGTCTGGACATTCACATTTTTGCATTACCATGCTGAAGATTTGTGGATTCAATTTCCATTCGTGACGGTCCATGAAATTTCTGCTTAGTCTGCCAGAGTATTTTTCTTTCCTGGCAGGAATTGAGCTTGCAGATGAACTTGATAAGTTAGAGCTGTGTTCCACAAAGTCATGGCTTGCCTGCATAGGGGATAAGAATGAGTGCCCCCTTGCTTGTTTATGTACCACATTACTGTGGTGTTGTCCGTCTTTAATTGTCCTGGATGCAGAAGGTCCTTGAAAGCTGTTGGGGCATTTTGAACAGCCAACATCTCTCTTTGATTGATGTGAAGATACATTTGGTCTGTGGTCCACTTGCCCTGAATACATTTTCCTGCCATGTGTGCTCCCCAGGTGTAGTCTGAAGCATCTGTTAAGACTGCCTGGCTGTGGGTAGAGTGAAAGGCTGACCCTTGAGGTGACATGCCTGTGCCCACCATCGAAACTCCTGCTGTAGGCAGGGAATTATTGGTATTACTGCTTCTAAACTGTGAGTGTTGAGTCCAAACACTTTTTAGGTACCACTGTAATTTCCTCATATGCAGTCTGGCATATGGAATTAGTAGTATGTAGGATGCCATGAATCCCAGGACCTGCAGAATTTTTCTTGCAGGGAGATGGGACTTTTTTGCCAGTAATTGAAAATATTGAGTCAGTTGTCCTTGTTTGTCTGGCGTGCGATAAGCCATCTGGGCAGTTGTATTTAAGCTGGCACCCAGGAATATTATCTGTTGAGGGCACTAGTTTTGACTTCTTTTCGTTTACTGTCTACCCTAGTGAAATTAGCAACCTTTTTACAAATGCCAGATGCCTTAGAAGAATGTCCTTTGTCTCTGCTTGAATGAGGCAGTCGTCCAGGTATGGACATATTTGAATTCCTTTTTGTCTGCAAAATGCAATTACTGGTGCCAGGCACTTTGTAAAGACCCTGGGCGCAGTAGATAAGCCAAAGGGCAGTGCAGAGATTTGGTAATGCATTGTACCAGCTTTGAATCTGAGGTATACTCTGCAATTTTGTCTGATACGGACATGCAGGTATGCCTCTCTGAGGTCCAGAGTAACAAGCCAAGCCACCTTGCCCAGCCATGGGAAGAAGCTGCTGTAGTGTCAACATTTTGAATTTCGGAACATCCAGTAAGTAGAGTTGAAAGGTCTAGTATGGGTCTCCAGGCTTTGTCCTTTCTGGGGACCAGGAAGAGTCTTGAGTAAAATCCTTGTCCTTGTTCCTGCTGTGGTACTTTTTGAATAGCTCTCATGTCCATGAGGGCTGAAATTTTATTTTTGAGCCTCTGCCCATTGATTTTGTGGCAGGTTTGGCATTCCTTTTAGCCTTGGTAAAGTGTGAAAGTAGAACCTGTAACCTTGAGACACAATATCCAGAACCCATTTGTCTTGGGTGATTGTTTGCCAATTTTGAGAACAAAGTGCTAGTTTTCCCCCTAAGGGGGGCTGCCAAAAGGGAAGTGTTCGGCGTACAAAGGGGGAAGTCATTGGAACTGTTTCCTGTAAGGTTGAGACTTGTCCTCACCTCCTTTTGGGGTCGAGGTACCCCACTATCATAGTCTGTTAGGGCCTTGAGTTTGAGATCTGCCTCTTGGGCGTCTGTATCTGCCTCTCTGTGGCCTGTCTGACACTGGAAAGGACCAATTTTTTGTAGGCCAATTTCTGCTAAAATCGAGGTGGCTGTACCTGTAAGAAATCTGACTATTTGCATAGTTTTAGCTTTATCCTCCATTTTCTTTAACACCTCTTCTGCCTTAACACCAAAACAAGGTGGTATGCTGTAAAGGAGTATCCAATAATTTTGCCTTAACATGATCAGGTAAACTCTGTTCTTTTAACCAAGCATGTCTTCGAAGCACAGAACCTGCAACTGCGGCTCTACAAGAGGCCTCTAAAGAATCAAATCCACATCGCAGAGTATGTTTTCCCACCTGTTCAACTGCATGCAATAAATCCTGCATTTCTTTATAGTCAGGAGCTTCTGCGCTTGCAAGCATTTTCTGTTTTAACTGAGCCATTAAATATCGTTGGTACTTAAGCATGTGAACCTGGCAATTTAAAGCCCTTACTGCTAAAGTTGCAGAAGTGTATACTTTCTTCCCCATCTATCCAGTGCTCTAGAATCTCTGTCCGAGGGGACTGGATTTTTTGCAATGGAAGCCTTAACCCCTCTGGGACCCTGGGAAATGGTTTCTGGATCAGCAGAAGGGTTCTTACAGAAGAACTTGAGAGTCAGGGATTCTATACCACCTATCTGGCTTGGCTGGTGCAGGGGGCTAAGAATCAGGAGATAAGCTGGATTCAGAGAAGACATCATCCACAATAACACAGGCGGAATAGCTAGGGGCCTGTGCTGAGGCAATAAAAGGAAGTCCCTGATCCTTTTCTTGGATTCTGAAAAATCCTGACTTTCCCACTGGAAATGCTCCCTCATGGTATAGGTTCATAGGTTCATACTAGGCTATCTGCCCAAGGGCATTTATAGGCCTAGCCCATAGTTATGTGGCTTTCGCCACCCCTTTAGTTTGAAGAAAACTATGCCTATTATTTTGCTGTGCCTCTGTCAAGCAGTGACACTGAAGTAATCCCTGGGGTATATCTGTGATCTCCCATCCATTGGTCAAGATTCCTCTTGAACAAGGCCAGCGAGGTGCTCTGCCTCGCATGTACCGGGACTTTGTTCCACAGCATAGGGAGTCTCTGGGTGATGAATCTGTCCCTCCAGCACGTTCTATTAATAATCGTGTCAAGGTTTAAGTCTCCCGCCCTTGTGGTTCTGAGGGATCTAGATTTTTTGAGGTGAAGCATATTCATCAAATCTGGGTTTGACATGGCCTTATATGTCAGGCACAGGTCACCTCTGAGCAAGCGGTATGCGACTGAATAGAGCTGGAGTTCTTTCAGTCGGGCAGCATAAGACATATTTTTGAGACCCTTTATCCTTTTGGTGAGGAACTTTTGGGGCCTTTCTAGCTGCTGCAGGTGTCTGGTCAGATACATTCCGAATGGGGCATTGTACTCAATCATAGGTCTAATGAGTGATGAGTACAGGGGGACGATGGCTCCCTAAATCTAGATGTGAATCCCTTCATGATCAGGTGGGCAATGTAGAAGGTTTTCCCAACTACTTTGGCAACATGAGTGTCAAACGAAAGGTTACTGTCAACCTGGGTCCCCAGATCCCTGATGACTTCTGTGCTCAGTGGATTGCCACCTATATGGTAGCTAGGGGTAACCTTGTTTTTCCCGAAGGGTATGACTATGCATTTCTTGGCGTTTAACTTTAGGCCATGGCTCTGGCACCAGTTATCCGTTTCTGTGAGGCCCTTCTGAAGGATATCTGTGTCAGATGTGTTTTTGACTATGGCGCCCAGTTTGCAGTCATCTGCAAACTTTGTCAGCCATAACCCTCCTGTGTTTGCTTGTACTTCAGAAAAGTAGATGCCGAACAAGAGTGGTCCCAGTACTGAGCCCAGTGGGACACCACTTGTGACAGGCTTTGAGTCTGACATGGCGCCAGCAACTCTGACCCTGTGGGTTCTGTCACTTAGCCAGTTTGCAACCCATCTTGTGATGTATGGGTTTACATTCAAGCTGATGAGTTTTTCAATGACACCTGAGTGGGGTATTGTGTCGAAGGCCTTTGCCAGGTCGAGGTAGGCTATATGAACTGCCTTACCCTCATCAATGGCCTTGGTGACTGTTTCGAAAAAGTCAACCAAGTTTAAAAGGCATGATCTGCCTTTGACAAAGCCAAACTGGGTTGGATCCAAAGTCTGCAAGTTCCCTATGTCTTTATTTATGAGTTCCATTATGATCCTCTCCATGGCTTTACAGATAAGGCTTATCAAGCTAATGGGACGGTAATTCCCAGGGTCGGTGGAGGCACCACCCTTGTGAAGTGGGACCACAGTCGCCGTGCGCCACTCCTTGGGTATGTATCCTGAGGTGAGGCTAAGATTAAACAGCTGTCCTAACTGCGGGTTTAATTCCTCATTGAGTTCGTGGAGCACACAGCCGGGGACACCATCCGGTCCCATGGATGCTGTGTTTTTTTACCTTGGAGAGAGCAGTTCTCACCTGGGCGTTGGAGATGTTTGGGGGGCTATAATCCTCTGGTATAGATATCTCTCCTTTTGGGGGGGGGGAGTTTGCACTGAACCTGTCAGCCAGTATGTTGGCAATGTGTGTAGGTTCGGTAATCTTCACATCATTTTGAACTAATTCTGAGCATATCTGGGAGTTTCCTCCTAGGTTTCTAACATAGCTAAAGAAGGCCTTATGATTGTCTTGAGTCCTTGGCGATTTTTCTCTCAAAATTTGCCTTGGATGATTTTATGAGAGCTCTTAGTTTTTTTACTTATAATGATCAAAGGTGTCTTACCTTTCAAGGATTTTGCTCTATCTTGTAGTAGCTTCCTCCTTTTGTTGTAGAGCTTGTTTATGGCTGAGATCCACCAGACTGGACGCTTGCCTTTGGTACAGAGAGTCTTAGTTTTGTTTGGGATTGCCTGATCCATGCAGTCCTGTAGGTGCTGGTAGAAGGCATTTGTAAGTGATTCAGCGGTTTGAGTAATGTTTACCACTGGCTCAGGGGCCTTAAAGGAGATCACACTAGTTATTAGAAGTGTGAATGTAAAGTTTCCCCAAAATAATAATCCTCAGGAGAGGCTGAAGGGATAGATTCTTCAGCATCAGAGTCCTCATAGGGGGGTAGAGAGTATCCCTGGTCTGAAGAGGAATCAGAGGAAATGGAAACCTGATCAGAGGAATCAGAGGAAATGGAAACCTGATCAGAGGAATCGTAGTCTGTATCCTGCCTAGGCCTTTTCTCAGGAGGGGGATGGGAACCCCTGATTAGAGTAATGAGGTCTTCGGCCATTTTAAGCATCTGTTTCTTAGGCATGGAGGACTGTCCAGGAGAATGCTGTACTTGCTTCTTTGTCTTTAATGGTGTTTTCATCTTGGCTGTTGCTTTAATGGTAAGTTGTGAAGGTCTGAAAACACCCTCAGAAGCCAATGCCTGCTCAGCGGCTCCGGACCCATCTGAGGGATTAGTTTCCGTAGGCCCAATATCTTGAGTTTCCAGAGGCTTAGTTGTCTCCACATGTGAGACAGAGGCAGCCTGTGGCTCAGGTAGCGGGTGTCAGGGGCTACGAAAGCGCCTCACTGAGAACCGGCGACTGGCCTAGAAGTGACGTTGTCGGTTTTGGACCTCTGATGCCTGTCTTTATCCTTGTCTTTGCATTTTTTCAGAATTGCGGTCATCTGTTGATCCGACACCATAGTATAATTGAACCTTTGGCCAAAGTAGTGCAAAGCAAAATCAAAACGTCGTTTTATAGTGCGTTTGTTAAACCTAGCACAAAACAGACTAGTGATGTCGTGATCAGGGCCTAGGCATGGAATACAGTAAGAGTGAAGTCCTTATGCGGAATTTGCTTTCCACAAGAACTACAATTAACTTTTTCTGACATCGGTCTGAGGCAAGAAAAACATTTCCCCAATGGGGTACTTAGCTTTATTGAAGACTTCGGATCTGAAATTAGACTTCGAAAATCTCAGGAGTTGGCCGACCGGCACTTGCGAACTGCTTTTGCTTTGGGCACCGCGCGGCAAGAAAGACTGAAGAAAATGGTGTCGGATGCATCTTTTATACCCCTAGCGCACTGACGTCAGGGAAGAAGCGACCGTAACCGAAGCCGGACCAAGACTTTGGAACTCTGGCCGACTGTGGGACTGCCTGACGGCAGGATAACCCAAGTGTAATGACTGCAGCAGTGTAACACGAACATCCAGGACTAATACAGTGTATACACTAACATCTACCTTTATGGTAAGTGTACACAACTGTACTATGCTCTGTGTTTCACTGTTGCAGTCATCACATTTGGGTTGATTTCCAAAGCTGAGGAAAAGGGTGGAGGCAGTCAAGAAGACTAGGGGCTGGCTAGGATATCCTGCAAGACTGCAGTGGCACAGCCTGCCCTGGATTTGGAGAAGATAGGCAGGTGGTAATGCTTGGTGAAGGTGTGGACAAATGTCCATGTGGCAGCCTCCAGGATGTCTCTGGTGGGGACTCCTCTGAGGAAAGCTGCAGAGGTGGAGGCTGCTCTGGTAGAGTGAGTCCTGATCCCCTTAGGGGAAGGTTTCCTGTGTTGCTTGCAAATTAAATAGATGCAGTGTGTTTATCCATCTGGAAATGGTTTGTTTGGATATGGCTTTGCCTTCTTCCCCTGCAGCAAAGCTGACTAGCAACTGATCAGTCGTTCTGAATGATTTAGTTCTGTCTAGATAGAATGTGAGCTCTGTACACATCTTGAGTGCAGGATCCTTTCCCCCTCATTTTGTGGGTTAGGGAAAAAGGTGGGCAAATGAATGGATTGGTTGAGAGCCACACTGGACACCGCTTTGGGCATGAAGGATGGGTTAAGTCCTGAGGGACACCCTGACAGCATGGAAGATGATGAAGGGCTCTACAGCCATAAGTGCTTGTAGCTCAGATACTCTTCTGGCTGAAGTGATGGTCAGAAGCAAGACTGTCTTCCAGTAGAGAAAAGTACAGTTTTGTACCTACCATAAATGTAGATGTCCGATAGGCATGCATCTGCAGTCCTTACAAATGGGTTGTCCTGTCGTCAGGCAGCCCTTCGGTCGGCCGGATTCCAAAGTCTGGGTCTGGCCTCGGCTGGTGTCGCACTTCACCAGACGTCATAGCGGCAGTTCTTCGGGTATAAAGGCATCAGCCGACGCTATTTTCCTCAGTGTTACTTGCCCCAGATGCCAGGTGCCCTCTAGGAAGGCTAAATTTGGATAAATGCAAATGGTTCCAAATAGTAGAGAGCAAACAAAAAATAAGCATGTATGTACATATATACAAACAAATACACCATAATAGATTCCCTCAGCTAGCTACAAGATGGGCAAATACCCTAGGAGTACCACAGAGGGGAAGGAGGGTGGGTAATCCTGACTGCAGATGCATGCCTATCGGACATCTACATTTATGGTAGGTACAAAACTGTACTATGTCCTTCAAGGATGCATCTGCAGTCCTTACAAATGGGTAGAATACCATAGCCAAACTGGGGGAGGAGGAGAAATAAGATTATGGTGTAGTTAAGATCCCTTGCAAAACAGCAGTGGCAAAACCTGCTCGGGATCTGGAGTATAAAGGTAAATTATAATGCTTGGCAAATGTATGCACGGAGCTCCAAGTAGCAGATTCTAAAATGTCTTTGGTAGCCACTCCTCGTAAAAAAGCTGTGGTAGTGGCTGTAGCCCTTGTAGAGTGAGGCCTGATGTTTTCTGGAGTTTTCTTCCCATGGTAGGAGTAACAAAATCTAATGCAATTTCCTATCCACTTCGAGATTGTCTGTTTTGAAATTGCTTTTCCTTCCATTCCTGTTGCATATGCTACCAGTAGCTGGTCAGTTTTTCTGTTGCTCTTGGTCCTGTCCAGGTAGTAACGTAATTGTCTATGTACATCCAAGGTATGCGACAGTCTTTCTCCCCTGTTCTGTGGGTTGGGGAAGAATGTAGGTAGGTGGATAGCTTGATTTAGATACCCTGGAGACCACCTTTGGCATAAAAGTAGGATTAGTTCTCATGGACACTATCTTGATGGAAGATCAGGAAGGGCTGCACTGCCATTAATGCCTGTAGCTCAGAAACCCTTCTTGCTGAAGTGATTGCAAGCAGGAAAGCAGTTTTCCATGATAAGTATTGTAATTCTGCTGTTGCTGCTGGTTCGAAAGGAGGTAGTGTCAACTTTTCTAGCACAAAGTTCAAGTCCCATGCTGGCAATGGTGGCTTCCTAGGTGGTTTTACATTTTTAATTCCTCTCAGAAACTGCCTGAGCAGAGGATGAGAGAAGACTGGAGGATCCAAGTTGTATTCTGCTGAAATAGCTGATGCATGAATCTTAATGGAAGAATAGGACAGGCCGTTGTGGAAGAGCTCTGCCAAGTATTCCAGGATGTTAGCTATGTTTACCAGTGACACATTCTCTCCTTTTGCTGTACTCCAAATGAGATATCTTTTCCATTTTGCTGAATAATTTTTTTCTTGTTGAGGGTCTGCGAGCCTCCAAGATAATGTCTTTAACCCTTTGAGATAAATCTGGGTTATTTTGTCTTATGCAATGTTCCAGGCAGCCAGCTGCAGTGTTTTCAGGCTTGGATGCAGGGTTTTGAAGTTGTTCTGTGTTAACAGCAAGGGAACTAGGGGCAGAGGCCATATTTGCTCCCGAGACATACTCCTCAGTAATGGGTACCAATGTTGCCTTGGCCAGTCTGGAGCTATCAGGATGATCCTTGGACGGTCTTCTTTGATCTTCAATAGCACCTTGTGCATCAAAGGAAGAGGTGGGAATGCATATGCTGTCAGGTTTTTCCAACTGAAAGATAGGGAGTCCACTTTCCAAGCAAGTGGGTGGTACGTCCTTGTGCAGAATTTTTTCAGTTGGTGATTGTGTGGGGATGCAAATAAGTCTATTTCTGGTAGTCCCCATTTCCTTGTAATGGTTTTGAAGATGTCCGGATGCAGCATCCATTTGTGGGCATCCGTGGTAGTTCTGCTTAGGATGTCTGCTAGTATATTTTCTTTTCCTGGCACATAAATTGCTTGTAACTGAATGTTGAAGCTCAGTGCCACATTCCAGAGGTCCATTGCCATCCGGCATAGAGGGTATGAATGTGTGCCTCCCTGTTTGTTGATGTACCACATAACTGTGGTGTTGTCCGTCCTTATTTGGCCCTGTCGAAGAAATGGTCTGAATGCCTGAATTGCCAGTTTTACTGCCAGCATTTCCTTTTGATTTATGTGTAGGTGCAGCTGGTCTTGAGTCCATAAGCCTTGTATGCACTTGTCCAGCATGTGTGCCCCCCAACCGAGGTCTGATGCGTCTGTTGTGATGGTCTGGCTTGGTTGAGTGCTGTGGAAGGGCAGTCCCTTGTTTGTTTGACAGGCCTGAGCCCACCATTGGAATTCTTGCTTCAGGCATGGAATTATTGGAATTTGGGTTTCTAGCCTGTGCTTGTGCTGAGACCATAAATTCCTTAGGTACCACTGTAACTTTCTCATATGTAGTCTGGCATGTGGAATCAATATTATGCAGGATGCCATGTAACAGAGAGCTTGCAGGACTTTTCTTGCTGTTAGCTGGTTCTGCTTTGTTAATGCCATGAAGTAGAAAGGGAGTTGCTCCTGTTTTTCTACTGTCAGGAATGCCATTTGTTTTGATGTGTCCAGATCTGCACCCAAGAAGGTTATCCGTTGGGATGGTATCAGCCTTGACTTTTTTATATTGACTGTGTATCCCAGGGCTTGTAGTAGATGAATGACCCTTTGCAAATCTTTTGTTAATTTGTTTTTGTTGTCCGCTTGTAACAGGCAGTCGTCCAGGTAAGGGTAAATTTGAATTCACTGAAGCCTGCAATGAGCAATTACTGATGCCAGGCATTTCGTGAATACTCTGGGCGCAGTAGATAAGCCAAAGGGCAATGCTGAGAATTGATAATGCTCTGATCCTGCAAGAAATCTGAGGTATCTTCTGCAATTTGATCGTATGGGGACGTGCAGGTATGCCTCCTTGAGATCTAGAGTTACCAGCCAAGACTCCTTGCCCAGCATGGGAAGAAGCTGCTGTAGGGTCAGCATTTTGAATTTTGGAACAATGAGGTATGTGTTTAAAGCGGACAGGTCGAGAATAGGCCTCCATTGGTTTTCTTTTCTTGGTACCAGGAAAAGTCTGGAGTAAAATCCTTGCCCTTGTTCCATAGATGGTACCCTTTCTGCAGCTCTCATCCTTAGTAAGTGAGTTATTTGTTCTAGAGCTTCTGTCTTCTGATTTGGAGGTAGGTTTGGCATTCCTCTCTTCCTTGGTAGAGTATGGAAGTGAAACCTGTAACCTTGGTCTATTGTCTGTAAAATCCATTTGTCTCCTGTGATGTAATGCCAGTTTACTGAAAATAAGGCTAGCTTCCCGCCTAAGGGTGCCTCTAGTTGTTCCCTGGTAGGCGGTGCCAGAGCCAAGTCACTGGGATTGTCCTGTGGAAGTGGTGGTGGTGGCTGGATCTGTGGCTGTACCTCGCTGGTTGTTAGTCTGCCACTGACGTCCCCTGTAGGCACCTCTGGATTGACCCCTGCCTCTTGAGCGTCTATTCCTGCCTCTCGGAGCTCTGGAGGTGTCTGGAAAGGACCAATTCTTGGAAGGCCAGTTCCTGCTAAACCGTGGAGGCTGGACCTGCAAGAAATCCTTGACTGTCTGGACAGATTTTGCTTTCTCTTCCACCTTCTTCAGCACCTGCTGCGCAGGGGAGCCAAACAAACTGAGCTTATCCATGCGAGCATCTAGGAGCTTTGATTTAACATGGTCTGGTAAGGACTGTTCTTTTAACCATGCATGTCTTCTGATCACTGTGCCAGTCATGGGTGATCTAAAGAAAGCCTCCAGTGCATCATAGCTGCATTTTAAGGAATGATTACTGACCTGCTGAATGTTCTGTACCATTTCCTGTACAGATGTTTTGTCTAATGGTTCATCCGAGGACAGTTTATTAGTTAACTGGTCTAACATAAATTCCTGATACTGAATCATGTGGAATTGACAGTTCAAGGCCCTAGCTGAAAGAGTAGCAGAAGTATAAACTTTTTTACCCCATCTCTCTAAGGCCCTAGATTCCCTTTCAGAGGGGAGGGGGTTTTTGGTAGAGATAGCTGCTACAGCCTTGGGTCCCTGGGAGATAGTTTCGGGACCTGCAAAAGGGGCCTTATACAAATGATAATGTGTGTCCGGAACCCTGTAGTACCTATCGGGCTTAGCAGGGGCCGGAGGAAGAGAATCAGGGGCAGTACAAGCATCATTAAAAGCATCATCCACAACAGTAAGTACTGGAGGAATGGCTAAAGGCCTATGCTGTGGCAAATGCAAAAAGGTTCTAAGCCTTTTCCTAGAGTCTGAAAAATCCTGGCCCTGCCATTGAAATTGTTCCCTCATAGCATGCAAGGTTTCCCCAAAAGAAAATTCCTCATGCGGAGAGGCAGAAGGAATGGACTCTTCTGCATCAGAGTCCTCATAAGGAGAAAAAGGGGCCTCTGGAGGGTCTGAATTATCTGATTCATCAGAGGAGCCATCTGAAGAAACTGGCTCAGGGGGCTCTACTCTAGTCCTCTTCTCTGGAGGTGGGTGAGAGGCCCTGTCTGGATGTGGTTGGGATCCCCGGATCAAAGAAATGAGATCCTCTGCTAGACTAAGCATTTGTGAACTAGAACTGGGCCTGTGAGAGGGAGTCTTAGCAGGCACAGTTTTGGCAGTTTTTGCTGCTTTAGCCCTGGCAAAGGCCTTAATCGACATGGATGCAGGAGGCCTAGCAGCTCCACGTGCAGGGGTAGAAATATCCAAAGGGATAGTATCTGATAAATCCTGAGAACCTGCAGGAGCAGGTGGGATCTCAGTAGCAGATTCAGCCAAGCTGGATGAGGCCTCGGTAAGTGGCAAGCTTTCGGCCGAAGGAAGAACCGTGGACTCTGACCGTGAGTGTCGGTCCTTTTCCTTGCGTTTTTTTTAGAAATTTGTGTAGTCGGAGTATCCGACGGCATAATGTAAGCAAAAGCGGAGCCGAAAAACTCTTCAGCAAATTCAGACCGACGTCTAAGCGTTCGTCGGTTGAAAGAAGCACAGGCTAGACAAGCTGCTACGTCGTGGTCTGGGCCTAAGCAAGGTAAGCAGTAAGAGTGGAAATCTTTATGAGGTATTTGTTTCCCACAATTTAAACAGTTATTCACTTTTTCTGACATTGGCTGAGGCAAGAAAGAGTCCCCAACGGGGTACTTAGCTTTTTAGAAGTCTTCGGTACTTGTAGTAGTAATCTCTGGTTCTGACCGACCGGCACTTGCGAACAGCTTCTGCTTCGGGCGCCACACGGCAAGAAAGACTGAGGAAAATGGCATTGGCTGATGCCTTTATACCCGAAGAACTGCCGCTATGACGTCGGGTGAAGTGCGACACCAGCCGAGGCCAGACCCAGACTTTGGAATCCGGCCGACCGAAGGGCTGCCTGACGACAGGACAACCCATTTGTAAGGACTGCAGATGCATCCTTGAAGGACATCTAACTTTGCTGAAGATGCTGGTTCAAAGTGGGGGCATGGTGAGTTTTTCCAACACAGTTTAGGTCCCAAGCTGGGGTAGGTGCTTTTCTGGGTGGCCTCAAGTTGATAGCCCCTCTTAGGAACTGTTTGATGAGAGGGTGTGAGAAAAGTGGGTGCTCAGTGTTGAAATGAGCAGATATAGAGGCATGAATTTTAATAGAGGAAAAGGAAAGACCACTGTGTAGCAGGTCAACTAAGTAATCCAGGAAGAGAGGTAGGGAGGGCTGTGCTGTATCGGCGCCTTAGCCTGAATCCAGGTGCAGAAATTTTTCCATTTGTCAGCATAAGACTTTCTAGTGCTAGGGCGTCTAACCTCACATGTAACATCTAGGACCGGTTTACTGAGATTGGCAGCTTTATCAGTGGTTGGGGAATAAGCCAGGCTGCCAACTTGAGGGTCTGCAATTGGGGATGCATGAATTCTCCTTCCCTCTGGGTCAGGAGGGTTGGAGTCTGAGGGAGATGCCATGGTGGCAGTGGGAATAGGCTGTGCAGCAGTGGGTACCAGTGCTGGCGAGGCCAGTCTAGGCCAATCAGAATTGTCTTTGGTTTTTCCTCCCTTATTTGGAGCAGTACCCTGGTAATGAGAGGTATTGGGGGAAATGCATAATCCAAGAGGTTGACCCAGGGGAAGGATAGGGCATCCACTTTCCTGGCCCTGCAGTAAGGCTCCCTGATGCAGAACTTGCTGAGCTGATGGCTGGAGTGGGAGTGAGAAGCAAAGGGGTCGACCTTTGGGGTTCCCATTTCTGAGTTATTAGGTTGAAGGTTCTTTGGTCTAGCTGCCACTCATGTGGGTCCAGAAGACTTCTGCTTTTGTTGTCTGCCAGTGTGTTTAGAGAGCCAGCAGGAATTGTGCTAACCGGTGTAGTTGCATGGCTGAGGCTGTGTGCCAAAGGGTCATGGCGAGCCTGCATAGAGGGTAGGAGTGAGTTCCTTCCTGCTTGTTGCTATACCACATCACAATGGTGTGTTTTGATCAGGAGAGCCCTTGGGGAGAGAAGGAGCCTGAAAGCTGTTAATGCGCATTTTGACAGCTAACATCTCTTTTTGGTTGATGTGCAGATGTATTTGCTGTGGGCTCCACTGGCCCTGTATGTACCTGCCGTCCAGGTGTGCACCCCAGACAATCTGATGAGTCTGTGGTGAGAGTCTAGGCAGCGGGGGGTGGTGAGAAAGGTAGTCCCTTGTTGTGGGAGCTACTGCTGCCCACCAAAGAAAATCTTTCCTTAGATAAGGTATCACTGGTATAAGAGTTTCCAGGTCTTGAGTGTGTTGACACCAAAGGCTTTTTAGGTACCACTGAAGTTTCCTCATATGCAGTCTGGCATATGGAATGAGTAGAATGGAAGATGCCATGAACCCCAGAGCTTGCAGGATTTTCCTGGCAGATAACTGGGGTCTGGTGGCTAATTGAGAGAAGCAGGCTGTCAGGTAGGTTTTCTTTTCAGGTGTAAAGAATGCCATCTGGGATGCTGTGTCCAGGCTTGCTCCCAGGAATATAATCCTTTGGGTGGGTACTAGTTTGGATTTCTTTTCATTGATAGTGTAACCCTAGGGAGGTCAGTAGGGACTTTACAAAGGCCAGGTGCTTGAGCAGCTTTTCCTGTCTTCCTGAATTAGGTAGTCATCTAAGTATGGGTAAATTTGTATACATTTCTTTGTCTACAAAAAGCAATGGCGGAAACCAGACATTTTGTGATAACTCTGGGAGCAGTAGATAAGCCAAAGGGAAGCACAGAGAACTGAAAGTGCAGAGATCCTGCCATGAAACAGATATTTCCTGCATGATTCCCTGATTGGGATGTGGAGGTACGCCTCTTAGGTCTAGGGTGGCTAGCCAAGCAATCTTGGAGAGCCTAGGCAGTAGTTGCTGGAGGGTGAGCATTTTGAATTATGGTGTCACCAGGAAGGTGTTTAGAATAGATAGAGTGAGAATGAGGCGCCAGGTGCCTTCTTTTCTGGGTACCAGGAAAAGTCTTTAGTAGAAACCTTGGCCTGTTCATAGGTTGGTACTAGGCTATCGGCCCTAGGGCCTATACAAGCCTAGCCATAACAATTCCCTGGCTATTTCTTCCCATATTTACTTCCCTGGACCCGTCTAGCAGGGCGACTGACGAGATCCCTGGGGTGAATTTCCTATCTCCCATCCAATTGTCAAGGTTCCTTTTGAAGAGGGCTAAAGAGGCAGTCTGCTTGACATGTATGGGCAGTCTATTCCAGAGTCTGGGAAGTCTCCAAGTCAGTAACCTATCCCTCCAGCATATTTTGTTCACTGTGATAAGGTTTAGATCCCCGGAGTGTGTGGCTCTGAGGGATTGGGATTTCTTTAAGTGTAGCATGTCCAACAGTTCTGGGTTTGACAGGGCCTTGTATGTTAAGCAGAGATCACCTCTGAGTAGACAATATGCAACAGAGTATAGCTGGAGTTTTTCTCTTTTTTGACGGACAGCATAGGGCATCTGCTTTAGGCCTGTGATTCTTTTAGTGAGGTATTTCTGCATCCTTTCCAGTTGTTGCAGATGTCTTGAGAGGTACATACCAACCGGGGCATTGTATTCTAGAATGGGTCTGAAGGATGAGTACAGTGAGACAATTACCTTTTTTCTGGGTGAAAAGCCCTTAGTGATGAGGTGTGCCACATAGAGGAATTTCCTGACTGTTGTGGCGATGTGGTTATCGAAGGTGAGACCACTTGTCCACCTGTGTCCCCAAGTCTCTTATCACACTTTCGGTGTTTAGTGTACTGCCACCTATGTGGTAATTCACGGGTACATTTCTTTCCCAAAGGGGATAACAATACATTTCTTGGCATTGAGCTTGAGCCAATGGCTCTGGCACCAGGCATTTGTTTCTGTAAGGCCCATTTGTAGAATATCCACATCATTTAGGGATTCAATCATGGCTCCCAGTTTGCAGTCATCTACGAACTTTGTTAACAAGAGTCCCTTAGTGTTGGCCTGTACTTCAGGGAAGTAGATACCAAACAAGAGCAGTCCCAGGACTGAACCCTAAGGTACTCCATTTGTCTGGAGCCTGTTACTTTTACAGTGTGAGTTCTGTCAGTAAGCCAGTTGGCAACCCGAGTGATGTAGGGATTAATGCCCAGCTTAGTAAGTTTATATATGATTCCAGAGTGGGGAATGGTGTCGAAGGCCTTGGCAAGGTCCAGATAGGCTGTGTGGACCGCCTTACCCTTGTCCACAGCTCTGCAGACTGATTCAAAGTCAATCAGGTTCAGGAGACAAGATCGGCCCTTCACGACCTCAGACTGGGTGGGGTCCAGTGTTTGAAGGTAGTCAATGTCTATAAGTTCCACGATAATACGTTCCATGGCCTTGCAGATTAGGCTCGTCAGACTGATGGGGCAGTAGTTTCCAAGATCCAAGGTGGATCCCCCTTTGTGGAGTGAAATAACTGTAGCTGTGCGGCACTCTGTGGGAATAAAGTCTGAGGTGAGGCTATGATTAAACATGACACTTAGGTGAGGTGCTAGTTCATTCTGTAGTTCATGTAGTTCACAGCCCGGGATGTCTGGTCCCATGGATGCTGTATTCTTAGCTTTGGAGTGTGGTTTTTACCTCTGTGGCCATTATTACTGGAATTTGCAATATTTTGGTATTGAGATGGGCCCTTTAGGGGGTGAAGTTGGCACTGAATCTGTCAGGATATTGGCAATATCCTTGGCATCAGTATATTTAATGCCATTCTGTTGTAGCTCAGAGTAGATCTGAGCATTGTCATTTAGATTCTTGACATAGCTATAGAATGCTTTGTGGTTGTCTTTGGAATTGTTGGCAATTTTATTTTCGTAACTAGCTTTGGAGGATTTTAGGAGGGATCTCAGCTTCTTACTGAGGCTATTAAGGGAGTGGTTTTGCATCCTGGGATTTTCGTCTTTTCTGCAACAGTTTCTTCCTTTTGTTGTAAAGTTTGTTTATGGCAGGGGACCACCAGACTGGCATTCTGTTTTTGGAGGATAGCATCTTGGTTCTATTTGGGATGGCATGATTCATGCATGACTGGATGTGCTCGTACAGTGCCTTAGTGTAGGATTCAGCAGTCAAACTTTCAGTTCCAATCTGTATGGGTGTCATGAAGTTTGTCACTTCTGACTTGAGTAGCATGAAACTGGCTTTGGAGAAGTTTACTGTTCTTCAGGAATGTGCTCTATTGCCCTCATAGTGATCAGGGAAAGGACTTGCTTTTTCGCCTCTGCCCACTGGTTTGGAGGAAGATCTGGGAACCCTTTTGGGGCTGCGAGTGTGGAAAGAAAATCTGTATCCCTGGGACACTGAGGACCCAGCAGTCGTAGATAATGGTGACCCAGGTGTTTGCGTGGAAGGAGAGTTTTCCTCCTAGGGGCAAAGTGCAGGTGGGCAGAGGAAGTGGGTGGAAATGGAGAGTCACTGTGAGCTCTTACCATGAGGGTGTGGCTTTGCACTCCCTGGTTTTGAAGTGGAGAAACTCCATTGCTTTGATCTCTGCATTCCCTATGGCTGTTGTCTGGGGGGTTTGCTTCCCCGGGGTCTGGGCTGAACTGACCTGCACGGGGCAGGAAAGGACCAGTGCTTGGAGGGGGCAAAGCCTACTGAACCTGGGTGGCTGGACCTGTAGGAAATCCTCAACTGTCTGCATAGATTTAGCTTTTTCCTTCCATCTTTAAGACCTCCTCTGCCTTGGTGCCAAATAAGTTGTCTTGTGCAAAGTTGCATCCAATAAATTAGATTTGACATGGTCTGGCAAGGGCTGTTCCTTAAGCCAAGCATGCCTTCTAAGGACAGAACCAGTGACTGCTGCCCTACAAGAAGCTTCTAGGGATTCAAAACCACAGTGTAAGGTGTGCTTAGTTACTTGACTTGCAGAATGCATCAACTCTTGTAACTATTTTCTGCACAAGCAGGAAATATTTTTTTGTTTGAGGAGTTCCATAGTATGTTGCTGAAATTTTATCATATGGAACTGACAATTTAGTGCTCTGATAGCAAGAGTAACAGAGGTGTACACTTCTTTACTCCATCTGTCTAGTGCTTGGGAATCCCTATCTGAGGGGGTGAGATTATCAGAAGTTGCTTTAATTCCTTTAGGACCTTGAAAAATAACCTCAGGGTCAGCAGTAGGACTTTTTGAAAAGAAATTTGGGCGAGTCAGGGACTCTAATACCAGTTGTTTTCTGGGAGCAGGAGGGAGGGTGTCAGGAGTCAAACTAGATTCCATGAAAATATCATCCACAACATCCAGGACAGGAGGAATGGCCAGGGTTCTGTGCTGTGGAAGATCTAAGCATTCTTGGAGTCTCTTTTTAGACTGAGGGTAGTCCCGACATTCCCACTGGAAATGCTCCCGAAGGGTTTCCCCAAAGGAAAAGTCTTCGGGTGGAGAGGCTGAAGGTATGGATTTCCTCTATCAGAATCCTCTGAAGCAGAGAGGGGTTGCATGTATTCATATTCAGATGCATCAGTCTCAATTTCAGATGAATTTTGAGGTTGAGGGAAAAACAGAGGTTAATGGCTTGATTCAAGGACAGCTCATTAAATACTTTAGGCATAAAGGAAGGGTTAGTCCTGAGAGAGACCCTGTCCTTATGGAAGATGAGGTAAAAGGGGTTAGCCATCAGGGCTTGAATTTCTGAGACCCTCCTGGCAGATGTGAGGGCTACCAGTAGTACTGTTTTCCAGTTGCATAGCTTCAGTGATGTTGAGTGAGCTGGTTCAAAAGGAGGCAGTGAGTTATTCAAGGACAAAATTAAGGTCCCAAGAAGGCAGTATCTGTTTACGGGGGGGGGGGGGTCTGATATGGATGACCCCTCAAGACTAGTTTTACCTCTAATTTGGATGCCAAGGGAGGTACCAAAGGGAGACCGGCAGAAATGGGGGACAAGTGTACCTTTACAGAAGAGTAAGTCAGTCCTGAATGTAGAAGCTCACACAACTAAGAAAGGATCATAGGTACAGGAATAAGACAGGAATCCTGTTTTTTCTTTTAATACCACCTGCAGAATCTCTTCCATTTTGACACAGTGTCTTGTAGGAGGACAGGAAACCTAGTACCAGGAGAAACTGAATATGTCCTCTGAATATAGGTGTCTGAAGGGGATCAGAACTCTCATCACCCACAGAGTGAGTCTGAGATCGAGCACTTGACGGTGTATGAGCGACCCAGTCTTGTGTGAGTAGATCGAATAGGTGGAGTAACCTGTGATGATTGCCCTTGGCTAGTAGCCGAAGGGGAAACCATTTTGGCCACAGCAGCATTGGAGTCACCAGCAGAATTTTTGGTTTGTCCCTCTGAATCTTCAGAAAGATTTTTTGAATCCGTGTGAAGGGGGAAGGCATAAAGATATATCCCCAAGAAAAAGAGAAGGCATCCACCCTCCAAGCCTGCGGATGCGGATCCCTTGAGCTGAATGGAGGCATCTGCCTGTTCTGGGAGGAGGCAAACAGATCTGCCGGAGGAATACCCCACTTGTGAATAAGCTCCAAAAACACCTCCCTATGAAGCATCCATTCGTGACAGGGTGCAGCGGTTCTGCTAAGTGTGTCCACCATCACATTCTCTACTGAGAAAATGCATGCTGCTTGCAGGTGAATGTGACGTTCTGCTGCTAGGGACCAAACCTGAATTGCCAGGCTGCAGAGCGGTTAAGTCCTTGCCCCCCACCCCGCTTGTTGATATGCCACAGGACACTCATTTGTCTGACAACTTTCAAGGTGCCTGGTAGGAGAATTTAGTGGAATGTTTGCAATGCTAGGAGAAGGGCCATCATTTCTTTGAAATTGATGTGGTCCCTTTGTCTGAGGAAGGTCCACTCACCCTGAACTGTTATTTGTTGTGGTTTTGCAGGACTGCTACCCAAACCCAGGTCTGAAGCATCTGTGAAGATTTGTTGTGAGTGGAGGAATCTGCAAAGATGTACCCTGATTGAGATGTATGGCTGCAATCCACTATTGCAGTTCTTTTTTCAGGTATGGAAGGAGAGGTAGAGGAATGTCCACAGGATGTGAATGTTGGTTCCACCGACTCTTCAGCACCCACTGAAACTTCCTCATATGTATGCAGCCTTGCTAAGGAGAGCATGGGGTCTTAAGGATGCCATGTGGCCTAGGACCCTCAGGAATTTCCTGGCTGATAAGGTTTGGAAAAAAAAAAGGAGTGTTTGGAGGTAATGTGTGATGGCTTCTACCCTCTGGCAAGGAATGAAGACTGCCATCTGGCCTGTTTTTATCCTGCATCCCAAGAAAATAATGTCTTGCATGGGTGTGCCAGGTGAGATTTTTCCTGGTTCACAGTGAACCTAGGTTTGCCAGGGTATTGGACACCATGCACAGGTGGTGGAGGGTGTGACAATCCAAGTATCAAGAGGTTGTCCAGGTATGGGTATATCTGAATGCCCTACACTCAGCAGTGGGCGATAACTGGAGACAGGCACTTTGTGAATACTCTGGGGGGGCTATGGAGAGCTCAAATGGCAGTGCAGAAATTTGAAAATGTGAGGAACCCATGGAAAAACATAGGAACTTATAGCTGGGGTGAACAAGAAAATGAAGGTAGGCATCCTTCAGATCCAGGGATACCATGAAGGCTTGGTGGTGGGCGAGGGGTAGAAGGTGATGCAAGGTGAGCATTTTGAAGGCAAGCACCTCGAGGAATAGATAGAGGACAGACAACTCCAGAATTGGTTTCCAAGGGCCATCTTTTCTTGGAACCAAAAACATCCTGGAGTAAAAACCCCTGTTTGTCTGTTCTGGAGGTGCTCTTTCCATGGTGCCCTGAGCCTGGAGCCGATCCAAAATTGGGGGAGAAGAGATGAGGCTGACTTGTAGGCGGTTGGGGTATCCCCTGAAAGGGAGGAAGTGTCCAAGTCATAAAGCATCCTTTTTGGATAATAGAAAGGACCCAAGCCTCGGAGGTTATTTCCACCAGGAGGGTAGGGAAAGGGTGAGGTGGATGGATAGGTGAGTGGAGTTGGGTAAGAGGTTCACAGTGGAGGGGCTCTGTCCTGGTCAGGCTGCCTCCAAAAGGAAGTTGGAGTGGAAGCGGAAGGTTGTTTAGGAGTGGAGTGCTTCCGAGATTGCCTCTGTCCCTTAGCCTGCCTCTGTCCCTTAGCCTGTGGAGCATTAAACTGAGATGACTTGCTCCTAACAAAAGGGGTCCTTTGTGAATAGTTCCTATGATGCCTTGGAATCGAGAGACTAACAAAGGTTTTAAATTTTCTAACTCCTTGCCCTTTTCCTATAGGGATTTAAGGAGCTCTGCAGAAGCTGCACCAAAAAGGACCTTATTATCAAGTGGTGCATCCAGCAATTTGGTTTGGACATCCATGGGAAGAGGCTGTAGTCTCACCCAAGAATATCTTCTCACGACAGAACCTGAGGCTGCAGATTTGGAGGATGCCTCTACCACACAACTGCACTTAATGGAGTGCCTGGTTACTTGAGAGGTGGTAGAGAGCAAGGCAGAGAGTTGTCTGGCACATATGGTATCAGTGCATAGGCTTTTGATAGGGTATCTAAACAAACCTAGCCATGTGAGTTTGAAAATTTAGGGGTCTGATAGCTAGAGTGGAAGTATACACTTTCTTCCCTGGTCTATCCATAAATTTGCTGTCCTTGTCAGTAGGAAACAGAGGTGGAAGACAGCTCTCTGGATGATTTATCTGCTGACAGTGCTATGACAGCAGGTTGGTTCTTGAATAAGAACTCCTGTATCCTGAGGAACTTTAGAAAACCTATCTGGACATTTGAAAGTTGGGGTCTTAGATGCAGCCAGAAAGGGATCATGAAAGGCTGGAAGCAGGGGAGGAACTGCAGATGGAGAGGGCTTGTCCATCTGCAGTAATTCAAAGCATCTCTTTTTTTGTTTCGGAAACATCTGAGGCCTGCAACTTAAAATGTTCTCTCAAGAAAAATGGTGTCCCCAAAGGAGAATTCTTCCTCTGGAGATTCAGGGCTAATAGTGTCCTCCTCCGCTGGGGTAATGAAGTTCTTGGGGGATTCAATCTGGGAACAGGTAAGTGATTCATCAGAGGAAGAGATTTCTTCTGAATCCTCTAAGGCCTGCACAGGTTGTAGGGGCTGGTTGTGGTACCAGAGACTGGAGGGCCTGGGAAGGCCCTGGAAAGATTTTGGGAAAATGCTTCCCATCCAGGAGCTGGTTCAGGTTCTCAGTTTTAATTTCTGTTTCCTCTTTAGAGGAGTAGAAGGATGCGTTGGTTTAAAAGCAGACGCCTGGGAGGATAGAAAGGCTGGAGTAGCCCCCTCCAACGTCACTGGCCGTGGTTCCCCCTCACCATCAGGGGCTGATATCAATCTCAGCGGACATACTCTGCTTTTCCATTACGGTTCTTGGTTCTAGCTGCGAAACGGGCATCTGATGAGACCCTGGGCTAACATCCGCCTCAAGAGTCTCACCGGACTCCCGAGGTGCAGCACGGCCCCATCAGTCCTAACATTCTTGGCCTTCTTCCAAGGTGGTCAGAGGTACCTACCTCACACCTTCCATGCCTAATACTAGATGCCAGAGCCTCTGGTTTCCCAAATAAAGCTTTAAGGCAACAGACAGCTGCAAAGTGTTTTTGGAACAAAAGACTTGCAGATGTTACAAGACATGTGCTCGTGGCCTTCACCTCAACAGAATAAGCACTTGTGCATGTCCTTTATGTGGAATTTGTCTTCCACAAGCACACTTCCCCCTTCCTAGCCGACATGTAAGTTAAGAAAGGTAACAAAACCCCCAAAAGGGTAATCATCTGTACTGGACGGCCGAAAAGTACAGTTTTGTACCTACCATAAATGTAGATGTCCGAGAGGTATGCATCTGCAGTCCTAACAAATGGGTTGTCCTGGCCTCAGGCAGCCCTTCGGTCGGCCGGATTCCAAAGTCTGGGTCTGGCCTCGGCTGATGTCGCACTTCACCCGACGTCATAGCTGCAGTTCAGCGGGTATAAAGGCATCAGCCAACGCCATTTTCCTCAGTGTTTCTTGCCCCAGATGCCAGGTGCCCTCTAGGAAGGCTAAATTTGGATAAATGCAAATGTTTCCAAACAATAGAGAGCAAATAGAAATAAACATGTATATACATATATACAAACAAATACACCATAATAGATTCCCCCAGCTAGCTACAAGATGGGCAAATACCCTAGGAGTACCACAGAGGGGAAGGAGGGTGAGTAATCCTGACTGCAGATGCATACCTCTCGGACATCTACATTTATGGTAGGTACAAAACTGTACTATGTCCTTCAAGGATGCATCTGCAGTCCTAACAAATGGGTAGAATACCATAGCCAAACTGGGGGAGGAGGCACTAAGGAGGCACTAAGTTTATGGCGTAGTTAAGATCCCTTGCAAAACAGCAGTGGCAAAACCTGCTCGGGATCTGGAGTATAAAGGTAGATTATAATGCTTGGCAAATGTATGCACGGAGCTCCAAGTAGCAGCCTCTAAAATGTCTTTGGTAGCCACTCCTCGTAAGAAAGCTGTAGTAGTGGCTGTAGCCCTTGTGGAGTGAGGTCTGATGTTTTCTGGAGTTGCCTTTCCATGAAAAGAGTAACAAAATCTAATGCAATTTCCTATCCATTTTGAGATTGTTTTGAAATTGCTTTTCCTTCCATTCCTGTTGCATATGCTACCAGAAGCTGGTCAGTTTTTCTATCGTTCTTGGTTCTGTCCAGGTAGTAGCGCAATTGTCTGTGTACATCCAAGGTATGCAGCAATCTTTCCCCCCCTGTTCTGTGGGTTGGGGAAGAAAGTTGGTAGGTGTATTGCTTGGTTTAATGATACCCTGGAGACCACCTTTGGGATAAAGGTAGGATTAGTTCTCATGGACACTCTATCCTGATGGAAGAGAAGGAAGGGCTGTACTGCCATTAATGCCTGTAATTCAGAAACCCTTCTAGCTGAAGTGATTGCAAGCAGGAATGCAGTCTTCCAAGATAAGTACTGTAATTCTGCTGTTGCTGCTGGTTCAAAAGGGGGAAGTGTCAACTTTTCTAACACAAAGTTCAAGTCCCATGTAGGCAATGGAGGTTTCCTTGGTGGCTTTACATTTTTAATTCCTCTGAGAAACTGCCTGAGTAGAGGTTGAGAAGAGACTGGAGGATCCATGTTGTATTCTGCTGAAATTGCTGATGCATGAATCTTAATGGAGGAGTAAGAGAGACCATTGTGGAAAAGCTCCGCTAAGTATTCCAGGATGTTAGCTATGTTTGCCAATGATGCATCCACTCCTTTTGTTGCACTCCAAATGAGATATCTTTTCCATTTTGCTGTATACGTTTTCCTTGTTGAGGGTCTGCGAGCCTCCAAGATAGTCTTTAACCCTTTGAGATAAATCTGGGTTATTTTTCCTTATGTAATGTTCCAAGCAGCTAGCTGCAGTGTTTTCAAGTTTGGATGCAGGATTTTGAAGTTGTTCTGTGTTAGCAGTAGAGGTAGTAAGGGTAGAGGCCATGCGTGTTCCCGGGACATACTCCTCAGTAGCGTGTACCAATGTTGCCTTGGCCAATCTGGAGCTATCAAGATGATCCTCGGGTGATCTTCTTTGATCTTCAGTAGCACTTTGTGCATCAAAGGAAGAGGTGGGACTGCATATGCTGTCAGGTTTTCCCAACTGAAGGATAGGAAGTCCACCTTCCAAGCAAGTGGGTGGTATGTCCTTGTGCAGAATTTTTTCAATTGGTGGTTGTGTGGGGATGCGAACAGGTCTATTTCTGGCAGTCCCCATTTCCTTGTGATGGTTTTGAAGATGTCTGGATGCAGCATCCATTCGTGGGCATCCGTGGTGGTTCTGCTTAAGATGTCCGCTAGTATATTTTCTTTTCCTGGCACAAATATGGCTTGGAGCTGAATGTTGAGGCTCAGGGCCACATTCCAGAGGTCCATTGCCATCCGGCATAGAGGATATGAATGTGTGCCTCCCTGTTTGTTGATATACCACATGACTGTGGTGTTGTCCGTCCTTATCAGCAAATGACCCTGTTGAAGAAATGGTCTGAATGTCTGAATTGCCTGTTTTACTGCAGCAGCTCTTTTTGATTTATGTGTAGGTTCATCTGGTCTTGCGTCCATAAGCCTTGTATGCACTTGTCCACCATGTGTGCCCCCCAACCGAGGTCTGAGGCGTCCATGGTGATAGTCTGGCTTGGGTGAGGCCTGTGGAAGGGCAGTCCTTTGTTCAATTGACAGGCCTGGGCCCACCACTGGAATTCTTGCTTCAGGCATGGAATTATTGGAATTTGGGTTTCTAGGCTGTGCTTGTGCTGAGACCATAAATTCCTCAGGTACCATTGCAACTTCCTCATATGTAGCCTGGCATGTGGGATTAATATTATGCAGGATGCCATGTAACCCAGGGCTTGCAGGATTTTCCTTGCTGTAAGCTGGTTCTGCGTTGTTAATGCCATGAAATAGAGTGGTAGCTGCTTCTGTTTTTCTGCTGTGAGGAATGCCATCTGGTTTGATGTGTCCAGTTTTGCACCCAGGAAGGTTATCCTTTGGGATGGTGTCAGCCTTGACTTTTTGTGTTGACTATGTATCCCAGGGCTTGCAGCAGGTGAATAACCTTTTTCAAATCTTTTGTAAATTTGTCTTTGCTGTCCGCTTGTAACAGGCAGTCCAGGTATGGATAAATTTGAATTCCCTGAAGCCTGCAATGAGCAATTACTGATGCCAGGCATTTCGTGAATACTCTGGGCGCAGTAGATAAGCCAAAAGGCAATGCTGAGAATTGATAATGCTCTGATCCTGCAAGAAATCTGAGGTATCTTCTGCAATTTGGTCGTATGGGGACGTGCAGGTATGCCTCCTTGAGATCCAGAGTCACCAGCCAAGACTCCTTGCCCAGCATGGGAAGAAGTTGCTGTAGGGTCAGCATTTTGAATTTTGGAACAATGAGATATGTGTTTAGAGCGGACAGGTCTAGGATAGGTCTCCATTGGTTTTCCTTTCTTGGTACTAGGAAAAGCCTTGAATAAAATCCTTGCCCTTGTTGCATAGCCGGTACCTTTTCTATAGCTCTCATCCTTAGTAAGTGGTCTATTTGCTGTAGAGCGTTTGTCCTTTGGTTTGGAGGTAGGTTTGGCATTCCTCTCTTCCTTGGAAGAGTATGGAAGTGAAACCTGTAGCCTTTGTCTATTGTCTGTAAAATCCATTTGTCTCCTGTAATGTAATGCCAATTTACTGAAAATAAGGCTAATTTTCCGCCTAAGGGTGCTGCCAGTTGTTCCCTGGTAGGCGGTTTCAGAGCCAAGTCACTGTGATTGTCCTGTAGAAGTGGTAGTGGCTGGATCTGTGGCAGTAGTTCTCTGGCTGTTAGGCTGCCACTGACGTCCCCTGTAGGTACCTCTGGATTGACCTCTGCCTCTAGGACGTCTACTTCTGCTTCTCTGTGCTCTGGTGGTGTCTGGAAAGGACCAATTCTTGGAAGGCCAGTTCCTACTAAACCTCGGAGGCTGGACCTGTAAGAAATCCTTGACTGTCTGGACAGATTTAGCTTTTTCTTCCACCTTCTTCAACACTTGCTGTGCAGGGGAACCAAACAAACTGTGCTTTTCCATGGGAGCATCTAGAAGCTTTGACTTTACATGGTCTGGTAAGGATTGCTCTTTTAACCATGCATGCCTTCTGATCACTGTACCAGTCATAGCTGATCTAAAAGAAGCCTCCAGTGCATCATAGCCGCATTTTAAGGAATGATTACTGACCTGCTGAGTGTTATGCACCAAATCCTGAAGGGACTTACGGTCTAAAGGTTCAGGCGAGGACAGTTTTTTAGTGAGCTGATCTAACAGAAATTCCTGATACTGAATCATGTGGAATTGACAGTTTAAGGCCCTAGCCGAAAGAGTAGCAGAAGTATAAACTTTTTTACCCCATCTCTCCAATGCCCTAGATTCTCTTTCAGAGGGAGGGATTTTGGCAGAGGCAGCTGCTACAGCTTTGGGGCCCTGTGAAATAGTTTCAGGATCTGCAATAGGAGCCTTGTATAAATGATAATGTGTGTCCGGGACCCTGTAGTATCTGTCGGGCTTAGCAGGGGCCGGAGGCAGAGTCAGGGGCAGTACAAGCATCATTAAATGCATCATCCACAACTGTAAGTACTGGAGGAATAGCTAAAGGCCTATGTTGTGGTAAATGTAAAAAGGTCCTAAGCCTTTTCCTAGAATCTGAAAAATCCTGGCCCTGCCATTGAAATTGTTCCCTCATAGCATGCAAGGTTTCCCCAAAAGAAAATTCCTCAGGAGGAGAGGCAGAAGGTATGGAATCCTCTGCATCAGAGTCCTCATATGGAGAGTAAGGGCCCTCTGGAGGATTTGTGTTTTCTGAATCAGAGGAATAATCTGAAGAAACTGGCTCAAAATGAGATCCTCTGCTAGACTAAGCATTTGAGTACTAGAGCTAGGCCTGTGAGATGGGGCTTTAGTAGGCACGGCCTTTGAAGATTTAGCTGCTTTAGCCCTGGCAAAAGCCTTAATTGACATGGATGCAGGGGGCCTAGCAGCTCCACATGCAGGAGTAGATACATCTAAGGGGATAGTATCTGATAAATCCTGAGAAACTGTAAGAGCAGGTGGATTTTCAGTAGCAGATTCAGCCATGCTGGAAGAGGCCTTGGTAGAAGGAGGCATGCTTTCGGCCGAAGGAAGAACCGCGGACTCTGCTTCGGCCGAACCAGAGACACTCGCGGTTGCCTTAACCGCGGTTTCGGCCGAAACCGCTGACCGCGAGTGTTGGCCCTTTTCCTTACGCTTTTTAGCTAAATGTGAAGCCGAAGTCTCCGACGGCATGATATAAGCAAAAGCGGAGCCAAAAAACTCCTCTGCAAACTCCGACCAATGTCTAAGTGTTAGTCGGTTGAAGGAAGCACAGGCTAGACAAGCTGCTACGTCGTGGTCTGGGCCTAAACAAGGTAGGCAGTAAGAGTGGAAATCTTTATGAGGTATTTGTTTCCCACAAGTTAAACAGTTATTCACTTTTTCTGACATCGGCTGAGGCAAGAAAGAGTCCCCAACGGGGTACTTAGCTTTTTAGAAGTCTTCGGTAGTAGCAATCTCTGGTTCTGACCGACCGGCACTTGAATAGCTTCTGCTTCGGGCGCCACGCGGCAAGAAAGACTGAGGAAAATGGCGTCGGCTGATGCCTTTATACCTGCTGAACTGCAGCTATGACGTCGGGTGAAGTGCGACATCAGCCGAGGCCAGACCCAGACTTTGGAATCCGGCCGACCGAAGGGCTGCCTGAGGCCAGGACAACCCATTTGTTAGGACTGCAGATGCATCCTTGAAGGACATCAAATGAACACACTGACTCCCGTAGCTGACGAGTGGAGGTCTGTGGATCACTGCGGCAGAAAAGTTCTGAAGAGGGTACGTGCAGACATCACTTATAGCAGATGTTGGTTTATGGCCCTGACAAGCAACGTAGCATGTACCTCTGCTCCTAAGACTTTGGTATACTGGCCGGATGTCAGGTGCTGCAGGCAGCAACCTCCCTAAAGTTATGAATACTGCAACATGAGAATAGAAAGACATACATGTCCCCAAGTGCCTCTTTCTTCCCCATCACACCTCCAACATTTGCTGCCTACATGAGGAAAAATTCTCTGGAGTCTTCTTGGGGTATAAAGATATCTATGTAAACATTTCCAAGAAAAAATCCTAAATCTTCTAGGTTTTATTTTGCATATTTGGGAGACATTCATATATCCTCCCATTGTTTCTTTGTGCATTGCTTATGCAATCTCTCTTCCCAATCGTTTCTAACCTACTCTGATTGATTCATATAGTTACCATGCAATATTTCATATGCTCTACTAATTATTCTTTTTTTAATGACCGCTCCTATTCTACATTCTACCGGTGCTGGTCTTTCGTTTAGGACCCCCCTATTTCTTTCTTTGCCTATACTCTGATATCAATCCTTGACAGGGAAGGCAATCTCTAACCTGCAGTCCAAATATAAATTTGGCCTCTCCCCATACTATTAACTTTCCCTCTCTAGTTATTTGCTCCCAATACCTTGGTTCCTTTGCCAGCTTTCTCCAATAAATTCCAGCCCCCTCTTGCCTATTGTCTATATCCCTCATTACAGACATCTCTAATCGGCAGAATCTCCTTTATTCATTCCCATGTTGGATACTTTCTGCTACTTTACGGACATATGTTGTTTGATAACTGTTATTCTCCTTAGAGGCCTGCATCCAAAATTCCAGTCTCGTTTTGTGAGCTTCCCCCTCGTTTCAATATCATCCCTTTTCACTTTAAATTATAGTTTTGTGCTTCAGCTATGTATACGAGCCTTCAATGTGTAGTTTTGAAATACCCCTTCAAATCGGGTAATCCCAATCCATCCTTTTCTGCTGGAAGAATCATCTTATCCCACTTAACTCTTGCGGTCTTCCCCTCCCAGATAAAGTCCTTCAACTCTAATTTATTTATTTTTATTTTACATTTGTTGACCGGGCTAGTCCAGCTGGATTATTTCCATTTTCAGTGGAGGCCCGGGGAGAAAAGCTCCACAGATTAAAAACAAGGTTATAGAAAGTGAACATATACAATCAGTATTTGTGGCATAGACATTGAGCCACCATTCATACTTATTAGTCTAGAATCGAGTAGTAGAAAACATATGATACTATCTACATATTCAGAAAGTGATAAATTCTTTTAAAGATTACACTCCCTTTGGTTCATTTAAAAAAAAAGTTCAGTCAATAGGTCGTTTATGATCACATAAAAGATTGCAGTTTTGAAGTAAGGAAATATGGTAGTAGACAGATTGATTAGTCTGGATTGGTACAAGAGCAGAGCCAAAAGTTGTTAAGATGTTGAAGAAGATGTTTTTTAAAAAGGATAAAGGAGCCTATAGAGGTAATGTGTGGAGGGAGATTGTTCCATATTTTGCCTACAGAGTTGGAAAAAAGGCAGTTACCTGCAGAATTAGTAACTCGTGTAGTGTTTACTTGTAGCTTTTCAGCGGAGCGGAGCTGTTTCAAGTTGTTATAGGGGATCAAGAGGTTACTAAGAGCTGGTGTTTTTGATGGTTGATATAGAATGTTATGTGTTATTAAGAGTTGTTGATATATAATCTTGTTGGGAAGTTCTAACCAGTGTAAGTGTTTTAAGTTTAGACAGTGGTGAGTTCTATACTGGGATGCTGTGGCAAAGCGAGCTATATTGTTGTAGGATGTAGTAAGTTTTTTTAGGTTGCTTTTAGAGAGATTAGTGTAAATAGAGGAGGCATACATTAGGGTAGAGATCAGGTGTGATTGTGCTAAAGTGGTCCTTGCTTCTGGTGTAAGGTAAGGTTTGATTCTGTACAGTGAACCAATTTTTTTATTAACTGTTTTTATAGTGTTGTTAATGTGGTGGTCATAGTTAAGATTATTATCAATAATAACACCAAGCAGTTTGGTTGTAGAGTCTGGGGAGATGAGGGAATTATCACTTGCAGTAATAGAGAAGTGTAGCTGAGGAGATTTGTGGGTAGGTGAGAAAAGAAGTAGTTTTGTTTTCTTTGGATTGAGGAGGAGACATCTTTTTGAGAACCAGTGTTCAACGGTAGAAAAGGTAGATTGTGTCAGTGACTGGAGTTCAGATTGAGTGGAGGCTGTGCAGATAATGGTAGAATCATCAGCATATTGTATACATGTAGTGTTTGAGATAGAAGATTGGAGGTCATTAATAAATATAGAGAATAAGAGTGGGCCTAGTATAGATCCTTGTGGTACTCCTAAAGAAATAGGTAGTAAAGTAGATAGTGATGTTTTCCAGAGTACTGCTTGTTGTCGGTTTTCAAGATAGGAAGAAAACCAGGTTAAGGAAGAGGAATGCAAAGCAAGGGATTTTAATATGTGTAGAAGTGTATGGTTAACCACGTCGAAGGCTTTTGACAGGTCGAGGAAAAGAGAGGAGGTTAGTTTGTTATTGTTACGATTACAGTTGATGGTGTTAGTAAAGGAAAGAGCAGTGGTAGTACTATGTGATGGTCTAAATCCATGTTGAGTGTTAGCTAGTAGGTTGTTGTGAAGGAGATGATTAAGTATCTGTTTGTGTATACATTTTTCCATGATTTTAGCTAGTGGAGATAATAGTGCTATAGAAAGGTCAGTGGATTTTCCTCCTTTGTGTAGGGTATGATATGATGGATCTGTTTATGAGGATGGAAACAGGGTAGGCGATTACTTTAGCTGCTACTTGCAGAAATTCAGCAGGAAGGTTGTCTGCTGAAGGGGTAGTGGGTTTAAGTTTTTGTAAAAGAGATTGTATGTAGGAGGTGGGTATGGGTTGAAGTTGCAGGGGAGGAAGGGAGTTGTCAATGTTATTTAAGAGCAGTTGGGAAGAATCAGGAGATAAGTGGTTAGCTAGAGATTGTATAGAAGAAGTAAAGAAGGTATTGAAGGTATTGGCTATTAATGTGGGGTTGTCTGGGTCTAAGTTTTGTGGGCTGGGTGTAGTTACTTTGCCTGGGGTAAGTAGATTATTGATAGACCAGAACTTTTTTGCTATCTACGTCTGCTCTGGTCGATAAAAAGCATGTCTGACCTGTGTATATGACTAAAGGGACTAAACATTTTGACTATTTGTATCTTGCTATCCATATAACAAAGTTTCCTTTTCTCAGTTTATGCATAACCTTTTTAGTCTCTTCCAGCATATCCTTAGCTGCCACACTAGAATAAAATCCATACCCCCTAAATACTTGTCCCCATAAATAAGGATATTGCTGAACCAATGTGTGTGTGGGTATGTAATTTACCACTACTGTTTTTGTTTTAGCTTCATTAATTTTGTATCCCGAAAAGATAAACTGTCTCAAAATGTTCCACAAAGTACAGTTTTGTACCTACCATAAATGTAGATGTTAGAGTGTATTCACTGCTACAGTCATTACACTTGGGTTATCCTGCCGTCAGGCGGTCCCCACAGTCGGCCAGAGTTCCAAAGTCTTGGTCCGGTGTCGGTTGCTGTCGCTTCTTCCCTGATGTCAGTTCACCAGGGGTATACAAGATGCAGCAGACGCCATTTTCTTCAGTTTTTCTTGCCCCAGATGTCAGGTGCCCGCAAATAGGTAGGCAATACATATTGCTAATAAAACATACATAAAAGGTAAAACCAAAATCTTCAGTTACCAGCAAATACATCACATAGGTAGTATAGGGTAGAAAGGTACAGATAAGTCCCAGCTAAGAAAGAGGGGATGGAGAGAGGGTAACGTGGACTGCAGCAGTGAATACACTTGAACATCTACGTTTATGGTAGGTACAAAACTGTACTATGTTCATAGTGTTTCACTGGTGCAGTCATTTCCACTTGGGTTGAATCCCAAAGCTGAGGTAGGGTGGCTGGTTCTACATAGGATTTGGGGTGGCTATGAGGCCCTGCAGCACTGCAGTGGCAAAGCCAGCTCTGGATTTAGAATAAAGAGGCAAGTGATAATGTTTGGTAAAGGTGTGCACTGAACTCCAAGTTGCAGCTTCCAGGATATCTTTGGTAGGTACTCCTCTAAGGTAGGCGGTTGAAGTGGCTGTTGCCCTGGTGGAATGTGGACTAATGTTGCTAGGTACAGTTTTCCCATGCTGTGTGTAGCAGAAATGGATACAGTATCCTATCCACTTAGAAATGGCCTGCTTTGAAATAGCCTTTCCCTGTGATCCTGCAGCATATGCTATGAACAATTGCTCAGTTTTCCTGAAAGCTTTTGTTTTGTCCAAGTAGAAACAGCTGTCTGTGTATGTCCAATGAGTGCAGAAGTCTCTCCCCTTTATTCTGGGGATTTGGATAAAAAGTTGGCAAGTGAATAGTTTGGTTAAGAGCCACACTGGAGACCATCTTTGGCATAAATGAAGGGTTTGTTCTTAAAGAAACCCTGTCGGTGAAAAATGATGAAAAGTTCCACTGACATTAGTGCCTGTAACTCTGAGACTCTTCGTGCTGAGGTTTATTGCCAGAAGTAGAGCAGTTTTCTAGGACACATTTTAATTCTGCTGAGCTGGCTGGCTCAAAAGGAGGTAAAGTTAGTTTTTCCAAGACAAAATTGAGGTCCCAAGTTGGTGTTGGTGCTCTCCGGGGCGGTCTTTTAGCCCCTCTAAGGTACTGTTTTAGCAATGGATGAGAGAAAATAGGAGTACTGAGCCGAGATGGCACAGGCATGGATCTTAATGGATGAAAAGGATAGGCCTTTGTCCAGCATCTCAGTCAAGTATTGTAATATCTTAGGAATATTTGTAACAAGAGGGTCAAAGCTTTGAACCTGGTTCGAGGCACAGAATCTTTTCCACTTTTCTGAATAGGATTTCCTGGTGCTAGGCCTCCTGGCCTCCAAAATGACATCCATAATAGCTTTAGAGAGGGGTGTTGTCTGCTTGACTAAGGAATCTGCCATGCAGCCAGGTTTAAGGTTTTGAGCTGGCTGTGCAAGATCTGATTGTTTTGTTGAGTCAGAAGATGCAGAATTTGAGGTAAACTCCATGGTGGCCCTTGAACCAAGTTCTTTAAGATTGGGTACCAGTGCTGGCGTGGTCAGTCTGGGGCAATCAGGATCATTTTTGGCTTTTCTTGTCTGGCTTTTAGGAGTACCTTTGAAAGGAGAGGCAGTGGTGGGAAGGCATAAACTTAGGCTTTTCTAGCTGAAAGAGAAAGCATCAACTTTCCATGCTTGTGTGTAGTAAGTCCTTGTGCAGAATTTCTGTAGTTGGCAATTCGTTGGGGAGGCAAAAAGATCTATGTCTGGGCCCCCCCATTTTTGTGTTATCATGCTGAATACTTGTGGATTTAATTTAGACTTGTGAGGATCCATGATGTTTCTGCTTAAGTCGTCTGCCACAGTATTTTTCTTTCCTGGCAGGAATTGTGCTTGCAGATTAACTTGATAGGTTAGAGCTGTGTTCCACAAGGTCATGGCTTGCCTGCAGAGGGGATAAGAATGAGTGCCCCCTTGCTTGTTTATGTACCACATAACTGTAGTGTCTGTTTTTAGCAATAGTTGTCCTGGATGCAGAAGGTCCTTGAAAGCTGTTAGGGCATTTTGTACACCTAGCATCGCTTTTTGATGTGAAGATGCATTTGGTCTGCAGCCCACTTGCCCTGAATACATTTTCCTGCCATGTGTGCTCCCCCAGGTGTAATCCGAAGCATCTGTTAGTGTCTGCCTGGCTGTGGGTAGAATGAACGGCTGCCCCTTGTTGAGGTGACATGCCTGTGCCCACCCCCGAAACTCCTGTTGTAGGCAGGGAATAAGTGGTATTACTGCTTCCAAACTGTGAGAGTGTTGAGTTCAAACACTTTTTAGGTACCACTGTAATTTCCTCATATGCAGTCTGGCATATGGTATTAGTAGTATGCAGGATGCCATGAACCCCAAGGCCTGCAGAATTTTTCTTGCAGGGAGTTTGTTTTTTGTTGCCATCAATTGAAAGTACTGAGTCAGTTGTCTTTGCTTGTCTGGCATGAGATAAGCCATCTGGGTTGTTGTTCTTAAGCTGGCACCCACGAATATCTCGTCAGGGCACTAGTTTTGACTTATTTTCATTTACTGTGTACCCTAGGCAAATTAATCTTTTTACAAACGCCAGATGCTTTAGAAGAATGTCCTTGCTCTCTGCTTGAATAAGGCAGTCGTCCAAGTATGGATATATTTGAATTTTTTTTTGTCTTCAAAATGCAATTACTGGTGCCAGGCATTTTGTGACTGTAATTAAGTCTTCGGCCATTTTAAGCATCTGTTTTTTAGGCATAGAGGCCTGTCCAGATGAATGCTGTACTTGCCTCTGTCTTTAATGTAGTTTTAGACTTGGCTCTAGATTTAATGGTAAGTTGTGAAGGTCTGAAAACACCCTCAGAAGCCGATGCCTGCTCAGCGGCTCTGGACCCATCTGAGGGGTTAGTTTCTGTAGGCTCAATACCTTGAGTTTCCAGAGGCCTAGACATCTCCACGTGGGAGTCGGAGGCAGCCTGTGGCTCTGAGGTAGCGGGTGTCAGGGGCTGCGAAAGTGCCTCACTGGGAACCGGCGATTGGCCTAGAAGAGGCTTCTTCAGTTTTGGGCCTCTGATGCCTGTCCTTATCCTTGTCTTTCCGTTTTTTGTGCATTTTCGGTCATCGGTTGTTTCGACAGCATGGTATAATTGAACCTTCGGCCAAAGTAATGGCGAGCAAAGTCAAACCGATGTTTAATAGTGCTTTGTTAAATCTAGCACAAAACAGACTAGTGACGTTGTGGTCTGGACCTAGGCATGGAATACAGTAAGAATGAAAATCCTTATGAGGTACTTGCTTCCCACAAGAAATACAATTATTAACTTTTACTGACATCAGTCTGAGGCAAGAAAAAGTTGCCCCAACAGGGTACTTAGGACTTCAGTTCTGAAATTAGAATTGAAAATATCTGGAGTCTGCCGACCGGCACTTGAACTGCTTTTGCTTCGGGCACCACGCGGCAAGAAAGACTGAAGAAAATGGTGTCGGCTGCATCTTATATACCCCTGGTGCACTGACGTCAAGGAAGAAGCGACAGCAACTGACGCCGGACCAAGACTTTGGAACTCTGGCCGACTGCGGGACCGCCTGACGGCAGGATAACCCAAGTGTAATGACTGCAGCAGTGAAACACAATGATCATTGTAATGTCTCTCTTTTTGGTCAGGTATAAAGTAACACCTGCAAAAAGAGGCAGCTTTTCTCGGCAACCATACCAATTATATCCTTGACTGAGTCACTTATTTTCTTTGCCAGTGGTTCTAAATATAATGCAAACAAAGAAAAAAAGAGGACACCCCCTGCCTGGTTCCTCTGCTCAAGCAGAAATTATCAGAGAGGACCCCACTCATTTTTATTTTCACCTTTGATCCCTCGTATATCCTCCTAATCGACCTTAGAATTTTTTCAGGAAATTAAAATGCTTCCATTGACCTGCTGATAATGTCCCAGCTTACTCTGTCAAATACTTTCTGTACATCACGACCCACGAAAAACAATACCATCTTACATTCTGCCTTCACTCTGGATCATCAGTGTTCTGTTAATGTTGTCAAATGTTTGCCTCCCCTCCACAAAACATTGAACCATATCCATAAATGTTGGCATTACTTTTGTCGTTCTTTCAGCCATTACAGACATGAACACTTTACAATCATGGTTTAGTATTAAAATGGGGCCTGTATGATGTGGTTCTAATGGATCTTTACCCTCTTTAGGTATTACAGCTACCACAGCTTTCTTCCAAGATGTTGGTACTTCTCTTAAAATGCTGTTAAACAAAACCTTCCAGATCTTTCAGTCTTGTCCCCTCCTAGCTTCCAAACTTCCACAGGAAAACCATCTATTCCTGGGGACTTTCTTGTAGATTGGTTATACATCACAATTTTTATCTCAACACCTCCTGTCCTAACGGTTTGTTATTGAGACTCATCTGCCTCTAACCTTGGCATATTTATTCCATAAACATTTCCATTTGTATCTTTTCTTGATGTCCATATTTCTATGCTTTATACAGACTTCCTAGAATTTCTGAACTCTTGTTATAGGTTCCCTAAGCTTGGTGACAGCCCTACTTTCTGTTGGCCGAGTCATTTTGCTAAAAGTTTTTGTGCTCTACTATTATCAAAGGTTGCTGAACAGCAATCTTTCTAAACTTGAGCATATTATAGAGGTAATCCCTTATTTTCTGCTTAGAATTCTGCAGCTGATTATCTTTGTTCTTTGAGATTTCCCCTATTCTGCAATACTTTTAACATTTGTCAGTCCATCTAAATAATTTTTGTTACTTCTTAAACATAGCTCCCTTTTTATCCAATTCCCTAGCTATATTTTCAGAAGAAATTTCTATTTTAACAGGTCCTGAATAATCTCCACTATTCATTCTTTAAGTTCCTCTTTTTTTTTTTTAACAAATAGGTGGGAAAGCACCAGTGTCTCATTTTTATTTCATTGCCCTGTATTTTTATGTATTACTGGGGCACGATCCTGTGAAATGTAAATTCTGTCTAGCCTAACCCAGTTTTTATATACGCATAGCCACTCTACATTCCTCCTGAAGAGAATGCCCCCATTCTTGACAATATCCTCTCGTGGTTCTCCTCTAACATCAGCAACGAGACTAATTCTTGGTGACGTTAATATTAACTGCACCACCAATCTCCTACAAACTCCCTAAGCATAAACCTCTAACTTCTCACAACTAATCAACTACTACCAGACCCTCCAGAGACTACTCCTGCGGTAGTACCCTTAACTAGATTCTGGACTCTCACCCTCATTACATCTCTGATAGTGGTACCCCCCCCCCCCCGACTCTCTCAGCGATCACCTTCCTGCTTTTGCTCATTGCCTTTCCTCCTCCTTACAACTATCTCATACTTTTATCTCTACACCCTCCCTAAAAACTTCAACCCCGATACCTTCTCTAATGCCCTAAAACACAAACTGGAGCTCTCTAAAAACTCACTCCCTGGATAATGCTGTTACCTACTTCAATACAACATTCTTAAGCCTTTTAAATACCTTTGCCCCTATAAAACAAAGAATTAAAAACATTGTTCCTCAAACAAAGAAACCAGAATTCTCATGAGTCTCCAAGACAAAGCCTGGAAATGCTACAAGAAAAAAAAAACTCCCATCACCCTGAATGCATACAAACTACTTTGTAACAAAAGTTAAAAAAAAAAAAAAAAAAAAACTGCATCCGACCGCAAATCTTACTTCTCCATACTTCAAAATAACTACAAGACCAACCCTAAAAAATTCTAAAATGGTATCACCTCCCTCCTCAATCTCGGTAGAAAAGAAAACCTCTGCCCTGATCCAAATGTCTCCGACCTGGACTTAGCCACCCAATTTAATTCCTTCTTCACTGACTCCATAGCCAAACTAACATCATCCTTCACTGATTACGCTACATCCTCATCTCTTCTTCCCCAAACACTGCCATCTCTCAACACCTTCCCTTCTCGGCCAAACCCACCCCTACATCTACCATAAAACCACCTTCTGAACTTGAAACCATGCTCCAACACCCCTGATAACATTACTTCTTACTTTCTAAAAATAGTTGCCGAAGCCATCACTTCCCCATCTCCAGTCTAATACATCAGTGAATCCAAGAAGTCCATGTACCCCAACTTTGGAAAAGGCCTTTATCATTGCCCTTAACAAAGGGGGCAACACTATTCCCAATTTTCAACCCACTGCCATCTTACCCCCCCCCATCTCAAAAGTTCTTGAAAAATACATTCACCTACAACTTTTACTCTACCTCACAGATAACCACCTGCTTACTCCCACACATGGATTCAGACCTGGCCACAGTACTACCACCACTCTCCTTTCCTTCCTCGAAACAGTCAGCAAAGCTTGTGATTGCGGCTGCCTCATGTCTACCCTCTTTCTGGACCTATCGACGGCCTTCAATACCATCTCTCACAACCTTTTTCTATCTAAACTCTCTATCCCTTCTCTATCAACTGGCTTACTAGTTACCCCTCCAACAGGCAACAAGTATTCAAATGGAAAAAAGCCACCTCCTCCTTAATACTCCTGCAGGTGTACACAAAGGCTCCATATTAGGTCCCTTACTGTTTAGTACTTTTATAAATAACTTCCACCAGACCATCTCGAATGCAAAACGTATCCAATACGCAGACGACTCTACGATCTGTTCTGCCACTTCCACCTTCGTAAAATTAACTCAAGATGCCTTCTCTTCCACAGACCAATGGATGTTAGATAACCACCTAGCACTCTACGTGTCAAAAACTAAACTTATATTTACCCCATTTAAAAACACCACCATAGACAAAAACTCATTCTGCATTACTAGTCAGAACAATACACCTCTCAAGGTAGTATCCTATGCAAAACGTCTAGGTGCCCTCATTGATAACAGTTTAAGTCTGATACCCACCTACAAACGAATATAAAAAAACCCACCAGAAACTTTGTATGCTTTACTGCCACAATCGCTACCTCACTCCCTCTACTTTTTTCTCTCTACCACATACCTCACTCCTTCCCTCTTATATGGTGCCCCACTTCTTACTAACCTACATTCTTCTCTCAAGACAAAACTCTCTTCCTGTTGTAAAAATATTTCCAAGTTCCCCACAGGCTACAAATCCTCCACCCATCACTGTAATGCCCTTTACAAAATAAATTGGCTAGAGCTGCCCAGTCATCTTACCTACCTTCAACTCACCCATGCTCACAAACTTATCTTCAAGTCCCTCTCTGCCCCACCCTTACCTCCACTTTCAAAATGCATCTACCCGATAGACTTCCAAGATCCAATAACAAGAATCTGATTGATCTACACAAGCCTGCCCGCCCACCAGGCAAACATCTACTATCCTTCTCTCTAGAATGCCTTTGGAACTCCCTGCACCTCTTATCCGTACCAACCATAACCACTCTACCTTTAAGACCTTGCTCCACTCCCATCTCATATCTCTCTGGGAATGTTCCTACTCTCACCCCACAACTCCCTTAGCATTACACCTTGCTCACTCTCCCTCCCTGTCTCTTTTCCCACCACACACTAAGCTACTTTTCTCTCTGCTACTACTTACTATTCCCTCTTTGCTCACTTCTTCTCTAAACTCCTCCTGTCCCACTTGCCTCTACTACTATATTTCTATTGTATGAACAAATATATTTGTAAATTAGTTTTTCCCAAGTTCTCTTTTTTTTTTTTTTTTTTTTTTTTACTAAACTAATTTTTATCCACGGTGGTGGTGCTGCGGTAGCATTGTCGCCTCACAGTAAGACGCTGTGCGGTTAGATTCACAGCTAGAGCGCCTTCTGCGTGGAGACATGCGTGAATGGGTGTACCTTCGCTGAAGGTTGTGCATCAGGGCTGGTAACTCGGCACGTAAAAAACTACCAATCATTAGCAGACCGGAGTTCTGCTCTGGCGACCCCTAACTGGGAAAAGCCGAAATACACAAACTAAACTAATTAACACTGTTTCTTCACCTGTATTACTGTATTGCTTAATTGCTAATGATTTGTTTACACTGTACAATGTCTTATGGAGCTTTTCTCCCCAGAACTAGACTGAAAATGGGCTCTTCTCAGTCCAATGTACCATCCTGGTAAACTGCAAATAAAATAAAATATATCTTGGGGAATAATATGTAAATTCACTCAGAACTACTACTTAAGTTGCATCTTCCATGCCAAACACTTTCATAAATTTCTTCAAGAATCTACCCTCCTTTGTAATACCTTCCCTTCTGGACCTCCCAACACAGATCTTTACTGTTACAAATCACATTCTACAAGTAATGTAAGTTTAACGGACTCCACTGCTAACTGTACCGCTGGACTTGTTTTAATGTGCTTTTTTTTCACTTTGCTGGCTTTTCTAAGTATAAACTATATGTATCTCCCCCCCCCCGCTGCAAACGCCTAATTAATAAGGCGCTTTACATGTGGAAAGTGTCTACTCAGCAGGGTCTGCTCCTAGTAGATTCTTTGAATCTACATTAGTTACCATAGTTTGCTACATAGTAGCATTACTGGGATAGTTCCGCTGTTCTAAATCTTAACCAAGTATATTTTCTGCTGCAAACGCATAATCATTAAAGCGCTGTGCATTCGGAGCTTGTGTTTTTATTTCTGCTGCAAACGCTTAATCATTAAAGCGCTGTGGAGTCGGAACTTGTGTTTCCTGATAAGGTTTGTTTTTTAGTGGATTAATGAATATGTACAAGTAGCTTCTACTGATGCAATTTTAAAAATGTACGCTACTTTACATTAAGTTGTCCAGTCGGAACTTGTGTTTCCCGAAAAGGTTTGTTTTTTTAGTGATTAATGAATATGTACAAGTAGCTTCTACTGATGCAATTTTGAAAATGTACGCTACATTATATTAAGTTGTGCTAGTTGCTTAGTAAGTGGTACTTTGTTATCGCTACCTTCTGTTTCAGTAAACTCACAACTTTTTTAGCGTTTTAGCACGTGGTTTGCAACAGTTGTTTTGGGCTCCACTGTCAATCGGCATGTATGTAAGTGTCGCTATTGCCCTCAATCAATAGTTGTTTTTGTGTATGGTGTCCTCGCTTGCTTGAGGATTCCAAATTAACTGTTTTTTAGGGCTGCCTTAGTCACTAACCAAAGTTCAGCCATTGCAACTTGTTCCTACTGTGCATTTTATTATTGTCTGTAATTAATTTCTGTTAGACTAAACTAAATTACTCTGCCTAAGAGGGACAGTCTAACTCACATTTGTTACCTATCTGCACTCAAATACTAGTTGCTTATAGTCAGTCTGTCTAACATATTATTTTTGCTTACTTAAAGTAACCTTATACCCAAGAAACTGTTTTATTCTTAGTTTACCTGTCTGTACCTAAACTATTTGTAAGAATGTTAGTTCTCTCTAGCTCTGCTACTACATACTTTAATTTCTGAAATGTATACTGTGTAAGCTAATTAACAATCTGCCTGCGAACACTTGGCTCATACTCAGCCTGTTTCTTCATATTTTTTTCTCTCTCCATTGCTTCTTCTAGCTTAGGCTCCTGCCTATCCTGCTCTAACCCACCAACAGTGCCCTCCCAGAGGCTCTTGCCAAGAACCCACAAAAAGGACACTTGCAAAACAAACTAAGAGCTCATACTGCTCCCAGAGTACAACTCCTAACAAAGACTAAGTATGTGTACTGCTGAATACCTTGTAGTAATAGACATTTTACACCAGGTCACAGTACACTTACCTGCCAGGCTAGCCAGCAGCCACAACCCCTCTCTCACACTGATTAACTAATCCTTTTCTACCTTTTTATAATTACTCCCTCTATCCTGGTCCATGATATCTCCCTCCTTTCCTTCTACCTGATATCTCTCTTTCTGGGTCCTTACCACCTGAGACTGACTTGCCACTAGGTGGTGCTCCTCTCCCAGGTTCACCTATCTGTCCACTCTCCTCCTTAAACACCCCTTCTCTACCCTTTATAAAACCTCTTACCTTCTCCTACTGGCATTCATCCATATATCCACCCTCCATTCCTTTCTCCCTCAGTCTTCCTTTCTCTCACAATTCACTGCAAGCTTACCTTTGACTACCACTCTCCACTGATTGTCTTCACATTCTTCTCCTTTGGCTCTACCCGCTCCGTTCGCCCTGCGGGCTCACTCCGCTCCCCTACCCTGCCCCCATTTCCCACCCGCCCCAGCACCTCTACATATATACCTTTCAAACTCCTCCTTCATACCTCAATCAACCAATTACTATCCTCTTCCTTTACCCCTCCCTCCTTTATTCAATTAGCCATTCTCAGTCCTCCTTTTTATTTTCCCCTCCCTCTTTCTCCTCCTACACTACCCTTACTCCTCCCTCAATCCTTCTTCTCTTACCCTCCTCACTACTCTTACTCCCCTCCCTCCCTCACTACTCTTACTCCCCCTCCCCTCTCAGCTACACCCTCTCGTCTAAACTCCTCCTCTCCCATTTGCTAAATTATAACACCCCTTCTTCCTCTTCACCTCCTCTCCTCTTCTACCTTTCACTTCCTTTCCACTCTTACCCTTCTTTAACCCATCCTTTGTAAACATGCCCTCCCAAATTCTCACCATTACCAGACTCCCCTGCTCCCTTCTCATCTTACTAATTCCTCTTTATCATGCTACTTCCTTATCTTCCAAATCTCCCCCATCCCGCCCTTCTGCTTACACCATCCCATACACTCACCTTCACCCTCCACTACTCAATCATTTCCCCTACATATCCTCCTTTCTCATTCCACCTAAACTTCTATACCTTTTCCAGCCCAAAGTCTTTTCCACCTCCACAGACATTTTTAAACATAAACCACAGTCAATCCCAAACAACGCCCTATTGTACCAACCCAAAAGGCCAAAAGCTGGTGCCAGTAATGCCATAGCCTTATCTGGAGATATCCACCCTAACCCAGGCCCCTGCCTCCATACAAACAACCCCTTCCCTCCTCCCCCTTCCTCCTCTTCTACTAACACCCCTTTCCCCCTTTCCTCTACCTCCTCTACTTTCTCTCTTAATACACTTAAGTTCTTCACCATCAATGCTCAGAGCCTCAACAATAAAACCCACCAATTACAAGCTTGGATAAACCACAATCAACCAGACATCTTAGCCATCTCTGAAACCTGGCTAAAACCTTATATTACTGACCCTGAAATCTTACCTCCAGGCTTTCACATCCTTAGAAATGATCGTTTAAATAAAAAAGGTGGAGGCTCTGCTCTAATCTACTCTAACCATCTCTCTCTAATCCCTCTGCAAATCCCAACCCCACATTTCAAAAATACTGAACTAACTGCAGGTCTCCTCAGATTGAATAAACTTCTGCTTTATCTCCTTATATATCTCCCCAGGTGACAACATCTCTACCCTTGAAAATATTCTTCACTGGGCCTCAACTGAAATAAAATATGAAACTTACATTCTTGGTGACGTTAATATAGACTGGAATAAAATCAACTCACCCTCCCCTTCTCTATCCATTAACCTATACAACTTCACCCAAGTAATCCATTCAACAACTCGTCCTAACAAAATCCACCCTCCTGGATCCATCTTGGACTGGATTCTAGTTTCTCATCCCAACAAAATAATTCTCTCACGCACCATCCCCGATACTTTCAGTGACCATCTCCCTGCCTTCACTCATCGGTCAGCTAATTCCACCCAATTTCATCACCAGTACATTCAAACTCGAAATCTTAGCAACTTTAACCCTACAATTTTCACAAACACCTTCAAACTAATCAACTGGCAAATCCTTAATACTCTCCCCCTAGACAATGCTGTAGAACATTTCTATTCTATTTTCCTAGACACTCTGAATTGCCTAACCCCTCTAAGAAACAAACGAATCAAAACTAACTCTGCTCCTTGGCTGACAAAAGATACTAAACAAATCATGCATCACAGAGACAAAGCCTGGAAGCATTATCAAAAAAACAAACTGCCTTCTTCCTTCCTCCAATACACCCAACTTCACAACAAAGTAAAAAAACTAATCACTTTAGACAAAAAAAACTATTATAGTAAACTGCAGTCTAACAAAAATAAGAACCCAAAACAATTTTGGAAATCAGTTAACTCCCTTCTACACCCAGGGTCCAAAAATAATCCCTGCCCAGACCCTAGTTTAACTGACAAGGAATTGAGTTCTCACTTAAACACCTTCTTCACAGAATCCTTAGCTAATCTAACCAAAACATTCCCAAACAATAATCCACCTAACATCCTCTCCTCAACACCCAATAACCTAAATAAATGTCTCTTGAATTTCCAGTTCAAACCAGTTTCAACCAGCTTCATAAAAAGGCTCTTGTCTAATCTTAAACCATGCTCCAATGCCCCTGACAACATACCCTCCTCCTTCCTCAAATGCGCAGCTGAAGGTATTGCTCTCCCTATTAGTATCCTGATAAACCGATCCTTAAATGAGTCATACGTACCCAAACTCTGGCGTTCAGCCTACATCCTACCTCTCCACAAAGGAGGTAAAAACACCACTATCTCTAATTTCCGCCCCATCGCCCTACTCTCTCCAATATCTAAAGTTCTAGAAAAATGTGTCCACCACCAGCTTTTACCTTTCCTAACACAGAATCACCTATTTACTTCCACCCAACATGGCTTCCGCCCCGGCCATAGCACCATTACTGCCTTACTATCCTTCCTTGAAACAGTCAACCGAGCCCGAGACTCTGGACTCCTTGTATCCACAGTACTACTAGATCTTTCCAAAGTCTTTGACACCATCTCCCATACACACCTACTCTCATCTCGCCAACCTTAATCTCTCCCCACATACTCTTTCCTGGTTCTCCAGCTACCTATCTGAAAGATCTCAAGCTGTCAGATGGATGAACTCTACCTCTTCCTTCTTGCCCACACCTACCGGTGTTCCCCAGGGGTCCATCCTCGGACCCATGCTCTTCAACATCTTTATAAATAATCTACACTCTGTCATACCTGACACCACAGTCATCCAATACGCTGATGACTCCACCTTAGTTTGTGCTGCTTCTAACTTTTCTGAACTCCAGACTAAAACACAAATAGCTTTTTCCACCACAGAGAACTGGATGCACCAAAACCACCTCTCCCTCAACTCTAATAAATCCAAAATTCTAATTTTTACCCCTTCCAGAGCTTCCTCATCCTTTGACAAAGATTCCTTCAAAGTCCTCAGCCAAACCAACACTGCTATAGAAGTAGTGCCTTCCGCTAAACTACATGGCATTACCATAGATGAACACCTAAAATTCGATCTCCACATTCAACAAAACAAAGAAAACCCACCAAAAGTTAGGTATGCTCTACAGAAACAACCAATTTCTTTCCAACTCCTCTAGGCACACCCTGGCAATTACATACCTTCTACCCTCTCCTTTTTGGAGCCCCTCTTTTAACCAATCTGTCTATTTTCAACATCTCAAAACTTGAAACTTGCTATAAGAAGATCTCTAAATTCGCAACCAAATCCAAAACCTCAACTCACCACTGCCTTACCCTTAAATCTCTAAATTGGCTTGAACTTCCCAACCACTTGGACTATCTCCAACTAACCACCGCTCACAAACTAATATTTTACCCAGACTCATGCCCTGCCTTAATAAACATCCTTCCACCATACACTCCAAACAGATCTCCGAGATCTGAACACCAAAACCTTATCTCCATCCACAAACCTAAACGTCCTGCCGGCCAACTTCTACTCTCCTTCTCTCTAGGTAAAAAATGGAACCCTCTCCCTCCTCCTCTTAGGACTATACCTAACTCCGAATCCTTCAAGACCCTACTTCTCAAATACCTGTCATCCAAATGGAAATGTTCCTGCTCTCACCAGATATAACTTCCAGGGATCTCTTTCCCTGAGCTCTCCACTTCCTGGCCCTCTCTACCTCCACGATTGTCCTGACTTTTCTAACTTTCTCCTGACTCCAACTTACTTTTTGCACATCTATGTATTTTTGTTATTTTACTCTGCACTGTATTGCTTCATTATGCTTGTTCATTATGCACATTTTATGTAAATGTATTTCCTGACTGCTTGAATCTTACTCTTGTATTATACCATTAACTTTATGTAACCATGTTTCATTGTATTGCTTGTGGAGCTTTTCATGAATGAATGGATTGCATGAATCTTTACTCTTGTATTTTACCATTAACTTTATGTAACCATGTTTCATTGTATTGCTAGTGGAGCTTTTCTCCCCGGGCCTCCACTGAAAATAGGCACTTCTTGGCCCAGTGGACTTCCCCGGTAATCAAACTGAAATAAATAATATTCCTTGCTGAAAACTGATTTTTCCCAGAATGTTCTTAAGACCCATTATAGCAGTTTTAGGTGGAATATAAATATATGCCAGTGTAATCCTCCTCCCTTGCCAATAGCCCCTTAGTGCTACAAATCTTGCATCATCTTTATCCTCTTCTATCACTACTGGAGCACCTCTTGCAATTAATATAAGTACTCATCTTTTCCATTATCCCAGGTATTCCGTTTAATAACCATCCTGAAAACCTTAGATCAAATTCACATGTTCAGTTCTTTTTAAGTGTCTCCACTGTAACATAGCTTTTTGCACTCTACATTTTCAATACAGTTCACTACTCTCTCTCTTTTGTATTTATCTGTATGACCATTGACATTTAAAGATATTACAGAAAGCATCATTGCATTAAGAATTATTCCCTTTTATGTAGAATACCTTTTTTGTTAAAATGTCTAGTTCCAGCTTTTGTGTTACATGCATACACTGGCAGGTTGAACTTGTATACTGTTGATGTGAAGTTGTTTTATCTCAGTGCTCATTCTTAAAGATGGGTTCGGAGCCAATCCTAGGCTCTGAGTCGGCCTACTACAAAGCTTGAGGTCTTCAGACAGCTCGAGGCCAAGTCCCTATCCCATTGATGCACCTTGTTACCTCAGATCTAGTTTGCCGCTGCAACAGATCGGAGGTTTCCTAGCACAGCTCGGGCCAGTATAGCTTTTTCTATAAAAATTTCTAAATTTTGTCTTTTATATTAATAGTTATTGACAGCTTTTGTTAGTTATAACTTATATCTTCCATAGCTTAAAAGTTTGATAGTTCTCTTTCTCCCTTTGGCCTTTGTTTTTTATAGGCCTTTAGTATCCCTTCCCTTCTTGGTGGGCCTTAGAGATATATATATATATATATATATATATATATATATATACATATATATATATAATTAGAATAGCTTAGTATAGTGTTTTACAAGCATTTATAGGTAGTAAAATTTGGTGTGTGTTTATATATTTATCCATATACAGCCCATTTGTTTTTTTTACGGGCTACTTGCTGCTTATATTATAGTGCACTTTAAAAATTGTTAAAGTCTGTGTGTGTGTAAATTCTTGTTGGATAATTCAAGTCTTTTTGGTATAGTAGACAGTGTCATGGCTGATCAAGGTAAAGAAACATCCCAAGTCTGGGTTTAAAAAATGTCTAAAGTGTGGACAAAAGATGTCAGTGACCGATAGTCATGTAAACTGTATCTATTGTTTGGGTGCCTTGCATTTACAAGAGGGCTGCTCCATTTGCCATTCCTTTTCAAGTAGAGTTTTGCTGAAAGGAAAAAACTGATAGAGGACTGCTAAAATCTTTTCAGGAAGCTTTGGGAGACCAGGATAAAACTAGTCAGTCAATCTCCCAAATCTTCTAAGTCCTCTAAGACTTAATTGGACTCGTCAAAATTTAAAAAAACAGACGTCGGCTCCACAGCTTTTGGAGCTCCTGTCCTTTCGGAGCCGGTCCCCAGTCCTGGAACCGGTATCCGAAGTATTGAAATCTCCTATCCTCCAGTCGGTACCACTCTCCATCCACTCATATCGGTCCTTGAATAGACTATCCAATTTGGAAATGTATCGCGTGGTGCAGAATTTGCTACAGGCACAGGCGTTTGCTAAATTTTTTATCAGTTTAGACCCAAGTGGTTTCGGAACCGAAAACTGCTATTCCATCTACTTCTTTTCCTCCTCCGAGCCATACCGGTCTTTCGGAGACAAAGGAGTTGGATCTGATGATTGTGGAGCCTTTGGAGCAGACACCTGCTCCAATGCCATCAGTTCCACTCACTCAGACTTCCTCTGCGCCCATCAAGTCTAGGAGCAGACACTCTCCGGTCGGGGAGAATAGTCGGACTGACCTGTCTGTTTCGACTTTGCCTCTCGGGGCCTCGGCTCAGATGAGTTTGGCTCGGAGCCCACTGTTCCGGTGCCGAAGGGATCAATTGTTTCTTTGGATCCTGCGATTCTCTCATTGGAGTAGAGGTGCTTTTGAAGCCATGAGGACAGTAATGTCCAAGGACATCCACAGCTTCAGGACCAACTACTTCATCCCCAAAAGTGCCTGTGTCCACTTCTGCCTCACAGATCCCTTTGAAGTATAGAGACCCTGAGCCTCAGGAAGCCCCACTGGGTGGCCCCTGCTCTTCCGAGACCTGACCAGAAGTTTCCATTGATGAGGTTCCCAGGAAGAGAATTTGCAAGAGGAAGCATCTGGACTGGACTCCCCACATGAGTCTCTCACATCTGACACAGACTTAGATGAATGAGAAGGGTCCCCCTCTGAAGATCTCATTTGCGGAGGGGTGGCTGGAAGCCCACCGACCCTACTGAAAATGAGTCTGTTCTCCTGAAGGCTTTCGGGTCTCAACCCTCCACCCCTTGGGGGTGTCTGCCCTTCGATGAGCTCATGGAGATGGTCTCATGAAGGGCGTGGGAGTCTCTGAACACCATGGAACCTGTCCCTAGGAGGCCCAATAAATTTATTTCGGCCCCTCAGGACAAGTCTTTTCTCACTAAGGGAGTGCCTGTTGATGCCATGTTGGTGGCGGCAGCCACCAAAAAGGAGATGTCTGAAACTTCTTCCTCTATCAGTCCTCCTAACAGAGACTCTAGCATCATGGATAGATATAGGAAGCGCATGTATAGTTCAGTGACTTTTGCCATGCGTTCACTGAACTTACACATTTCACAATACTGCAAGACCACCTCCTAAAAGAGCTTGGAGATGCTCATCAGGGTGCGGTAGCTGAAGGAGCTTAAGACAAAGTTGCCTCCCAGCTTGCTACCCTTAATTGCATAGTGAACTCGTCCATGCATCTCATTTCGTATGCAGCTGATGGAATGAGCAGGGCAGCAGGTACAGGAATTGCTCTCAGAAGACACTCCTGGATGCGCTTATGTTCCTTTGCGGAGCCCTTTAAGTCATCCTTTGTCAACACCCCTTTTGATAGCTCATCCCTTTTCAGGCCCAAAATTAAGGAAAATCTGATCATGTGTGAGCAGGAAGGAGAGAGTCGGTCTGCCGTCAGAGTCCGTTTTTCCACCCCTACTAGACCCGACCCAAACGGTCAAAAGTGAAAAAAGATGTGGTTCCGAAAAGCCCAAGGAGTCTTTCTGGACACACTTGGTGAACCGCCCTCCAGTGGTAGAGAAGTGAGCAATAATGGAAGACTCTGCCCTCGCTAAGAAAAAGAGTCACCCAACCAGTCCCAGCAGACCAGACAGGATCCAGAACTTAAAGATTCTTTTTAGTTCCAAAAGACAGGGGACTGGAGACATATTTTGGACCTCAGCACACTAAACAGATCTGTCTAGAAAGAGAAGTTCCAGATGGTCATGCTTGTCGATACTTCCCTTCTTAGGGAAAGACAATTAGATGCGCTTGATAGATCTCCAGGATGCGTACTACCATATAAAAATGGCCAGACCATCAAGGGATCATCTGCACTTCCAGCTGGGAGCCAATCATTACCAGTTTCGAGCCCTGCCCTTTGGTCTCACTACAGCCCCCAGAGTGTTCACCAAATGCAAGGCAGTGGTCACGGCTCACCTGAGGCATTTAGGATTCCAGGTGTTTCCGTACTGATTGGCTCCTTACCACCACCAGGCATCAGCTAATACAAGCCAGGGACACCACTCTTACTCTGTGATCAACTGGGGCATTACCATAAAATTAGAAAAATCTGCCTTGTTGCCATCGCAACATATTGTTTTTATCAGAGCAGAATTGGACACCACCAACACTTAAAAACTTCCAGCAGAAAGGATATTACTACTTTGTTAGCAAATACAGATCATATCCAGAGATAAGGCTCCAGCATCAGAAGTGCTAAAGTTGTTAGGGATGATAACAGCGGCAATAACAACGATACATGCGGATTCAATGGCTGCTCTTCACTTGATCTTATCAAGAGCTCTCAAGGTTTTATCTCATTATTAACAAACACATGCAAAAAGGATCTTCGGTGGTGGCTGACCTCTCCAAGTAACGATAGATCGTCCTTTTATCCTACCCTCACCATCGGCCACAGTGAACACAGACGCTTCCCTGATAGGGTGGGGGGGCATTTTCAGGGAAGAACAGCCCAAGGCTCATGGACTGAACAAGAAACATCTACATATCAAATTCCTGGAGAGGAGAGCAGTACTTTTGGTGTTGCAGTACTTTCTGGACTCTCTCCCTCTGGGGACAATTGTGATTCAAACTGACATGTCAGTGGTCTGGTACTTGAACAAACTAGGAGGAACCAGGTCCTATCCCCTTTGTTGAGAGGCCCTAAGAGTATAGCAGTGGGCTACATCCACCCAGCGCTTTGATAGCACTGCACATCCCAGGGAAATCCAACGTGATTGCAGACAAACTGAGCAGGGCAATCTTGTTGCCTCACGAATGGTCCCTCAAAAAAGAGATGGTGGAGAGAATAATCCGCAGATGGGGCCAGCCTTGCTGTGATTATTTTGCTTCCCACATGAACACACAATGCAGAAGCTGCTATGCCCGGATCCCCCCTCCAGGAGATTCCCCAAGGGACGTACTCGCACACGACTAGCTTCCAGGTCTTCTCTATGCATTCCCCTGATACTCAAGGTACTACATAAAGCAAAAGCCCTGGGAAGGACCATCATTCTAATAGCCCCTCATTGGCCTCATCAGATTTGGTTCACCTTCCTTCGACTTCATCTGTTGGAAGAACCTTGGATTCTGGACCCAGTCCCAGACCTTCTGACATTCGTAGGGGGCTCTTCATCCCTCCCTTCAGTCCCTAAAATTGACAGCTTGGCTGCTCCAATTCCCAACACAGCCAGGTTCCATAACCTCTCAAACGAAACGCAGCATATTTTAATATCTTCTCATAAATCCTCTACTAGGAAGTTGTACCTAGCAAATGGAAGAGATTTTCTATATGGGCTTCTCAGAACACTGATCTCTATCAAGCCCCTATTTCCTCTATATTAGAATTTCTGGCTATGCTTTTCAACAAAGGAGCTGTGGCAGCTACAGTTCAGGTACAGCTTGCTGCCATCTCTAATTTTCATCTTGGGTTTGAAGGACTGAACATAATGTCACACAAGCTATCCAAAACCTTTCTTAAAGGGACCTTCCACCTGAGACCACCAGTGAAATCTCCTTATACCCTATGAAACCTAAATGTTATGCTTTCACGCATTATTCTCCCACTTTTCAAGCCAGCTTCATGTGATTTGATATTTGTGTCTTGGAAGACTATCTTTTTAGTAGCCATCACGTCTGCCCGAAGAGTATCAGAACTACAGGCCTTGTCCATAAAACCGCCGTATTTGGTTTTTCATGATGACATTTGTCCCTGCGAACAAATTCTTCATTCTTACCTAAAGTTTATACTGAAGCCAACCTTAACCAAATCATAGATTTACCAGTATTTTTCCCCAAACACTCCAAACAACGTAAGAGTATTTGCTGCACAAGCTTGATGTTCATAGACCGCTCAGATTTTATCTGGATAGAACCAAAGAGTTCAGAAGATCAGAACTTTGTTTCCTTTTCAGAATCTAGGAAAGGTATAACAGTGGGAAAAACAACACTATCTAGTTATCTGATTGCATCACTTTCACTTATTCAGCTTCCAATTTACCTTTACAACACAAAATTAAGGCTCATTCTACAGCGCAGTGTCCACATCTGCTTTTTTTGCTAGGCTTCCTATAGACAATATTTGTGCAGCAGCCACTTGGGTCAAGACCTCATACCTTTATCACTCATTACAAACTTGACAGTGTCTCCAGGGACAGGGCCTCCTTTGGTTCTACTGTCCTGAAAAATATACTCTTGTGAACCACCTGAGAGATGGTGCTTGGGATGCTACCCATCTGTAAGAATGAACGGCGAGATAGAACAACTTCAGATAAAGAAGCTATGTACTCACCATAACGTTCCATGCAAGTTGTTCATCTCGCCTTCATTCTTACTTCCCACACTCCTACCCCCTCTGGGTTTTTCGAGGACCGAGATACTAGTTTCATCATGGTTGTTCCATCTTTCTATGGTTTTTACCTGAAAAAAAGACTGAATGGCATATGGTATTGCTAGAGGCAGCAAACAAGATCTGAGGTAACTCGAGGTACATCATGAGAAAGGGACTTGGCCTAGAGTTGCCTGAAGACCTCGAGCTTTGTAGTAGGCCAACTTGGAGCCAAGGATCGGCTCTGAACCCACCTGTAAGAATGAAGGTGAGATGAACAACTCATATGGAATGTTATGGTGAGTACATAACTTCTTTTTTCGTGTCATATCCATTTGAGCCTATGTCACATCTTACAAAACTTTTTTTGTTTTATTGAAGGACCTCAAAAAAAAAAAAAAAACACACCACTCTGCTTACTACTAACAGATAAAACTATTTATATCTTCAAATATTGAAGTTTTACCCTCCTAACAGGAACAAATGTCCCAAACTGACAGCCACACACAAACTTGAGTTAACCTAAATGAAAGGTTATGCATGCTAAAATGCATGGTGCAGACTGAGGTTCTAATAAGTGCTAATTGGTTCTGCCTTAGCTTTATAAAACTTTCCCAGCTGGGAAAACCGCTGAATGCTTTCAGAAAACATGTCCCAGCCAATTTCTCCTTTCTTTTTTTCCTTAGCCAATTACTCTCCACCAGACTGTATCCTGTTTCTCTATTAGACTGTCTCCATGCATACATGAGAACCAGACAGCCAGTTTCTCTTTACCAGACTGCTTCCATGGAAACATGTAGACCATTTGCAGAATTGCTACTAAGCAAAAACAAACATGTTAGTTGCTAGAAAAAAGCCTCATATTATTATTTATTATTTTTGATTTACTTCCTTTTTTATTTACTTGCTCTCAGAATTTGTCCCCAAATCAATCTAAGGTCCTTAATCCAGTCATTCCCCTATGCAAGAATGAGAAAAAACACACATTTTCTTGTCATGCTTTTTTTAACCAGGCTTTTCCTTTTACATTGCAGTACCTACATTTCTTGAAAACTGAATAAGATAGAAGGGATAATAAAAAATGAGCAGCAGCACTGTATTACAATCCCTATTAAAACTGAGAAAACTTTACATTATAGCATGTAAAGAAAACCACACACCACAAAAATAGTACTATTTAAGAAAAAATGTACTTTCTCCCTCCTCTTTCCCACCCCAAAGCACTTTTCCGAATGTTAATGACATGAAGTAGGGGTCATTTTTTAGAGTACCCCACAAGTCCAACAAATTCTGAAAAAGTCTAATATTTCTAGATTTTCTGTCATATTTCACAAATATAACCATTGCATTGTAAGCCCACATTAAGTTACTGGGTTTATTCCTGTTCATTTCCATCTCCTAAATCCTGTCGGTTTCATTTCCAACATACTCTTGATTCTAGTCAACTCCTGTGCTCCCTTCCTTCTCTTCAACATTTTCCATTGAAACACTGGATAAGGTTTCACAGGTACAGTTTCTCTGTGGTCTATTACCAGAAGAATAAGAAGCAGAATCTCCTTCCATTTCACAGCTTACCTTTTGTTGGACAACTTTCGTATCTCCTCCTTAGCATGATTTTACAGCTGGGTACAACAGTTTGAATCGCACACCTGCAAATCTGCTCCTCTTTTGCCTGGTGTACAATGAGAAATTCTCCACAATCACCCTGCTTGTCTTCCACTTTTAGTACTTTGTTCCTCTGTCAGTTTTGTCAGAATAAACACCTCCTGCTAGCAGGAATGCATCTTTTCTATTAAAGGCCTAGGTTGCTTTCTCATAGCCAGGTTTGGCCGACAATGTGTCCTTTCAACTAAAGTCCTGCAGTGGAATACCAGTCCAGTTGCTTATTTGTGCTTTCATAAAATTAATGCAGTCGGTTCCTTCCACCTTCCATCATATAGCTGAAATTCTCAAGTTTTCCATAAATGCTCTGTCCTCTAATTCTATTTTTTGAAATATTGCTTCCTGAGCAATCTCATATTCAGCCAGCTTTTACTTCATTTCAACCTCTGAGTTTTGCAGCTTTATCACCTTATCTGAATATCTGGTTAAAAGCTTCTTCCATTTTTTTCCAACCATGAAGAGATAGTTTGCTTAGAAACGGACAAACCCAGAGTCCTGGGATGAAAAGACATGAAAAGTAGATTTCCTGATGGACTTGGATTTGTCAAGACAGAATCTAAGCTGTCTATGTACATCTATGGAGTGCAAAATTTGCTCACTAGGAGTTTGTGGAGATGGGAAAAAGGTAGGCAATTAGATAGTTTGATTTAAGGAAAGATTACGGAGCACTTTAAGCATAAAAGACTTCTCAAAGAAATCCTGTCCGTATGAAGACCAGGAAAGTTGGTGAAGCCATTAATGCCTGGATCTCAGAAACCCTTCTGGCAGAGGTAATGGCTACCAAAAGCAGAGTCTTTAAAGAACAAAAATTTCAAAGAAGCTGAGGCTGCTGATTCAAAAGGCCCCCCCCCCCCCCCCGAGTCAACTTCTCCAGGACAAAATTAAGATCCCAAGGAGGAGTAACTGGTCTCCTGGGAGGACTGATGTGTAAGATGCCTTTTAAGAAAACAGTTTAACTTCCAGCCTGGAAGCCAAAGGAGAAGTTTAAAGATAAGCAAACAGACCAGGCACAGCAGTGGACCTCAACTGAAGAAAGACCACTGTTGAGCAACTCATACAGGTAAGAACACCAAAGGACTATCCACCAAGAAGGGGTCTCATCTTGCACGATGCAGAAGGTGCCTCTACAACTGCAGTTCAGGCATTTCCATCAGGAGGCATGCCTGGATGTCCCTACGTGATTCTGCAGAGCCCTTCAAATCATCTTTTGTCAATGCTCCCTTTACAGTACTTCTTTTTTTGGCCCAACAATAAAATACACTCTCCAGATGTGAGAAAGACCATCTGCAGTGGGCACATTTTTCAACCCCTCAATGAACCCTTTCCAGGAATCAACGGTGAGGTTGAAAGATGTGGTTCAGAAGTCTGTGTCCTTTCCAGGACACACACGGAGGTAGCACTCCCCAAGGCAGAGGGGGGAGCGATAATGGCAGAAGACACCCCTGTGGCAGAGGCCTACAAAACCAAGGGCCTAGAGATACATTTTCCATCAGACCCTTCCAGCGCTCAAGGGAAGGCCTGACTGTCTTCCTCTGAAGGCAGTTGAGGGTTGCTCATCTCTGCACCAGGAAGCCTGGCTAAATATAACAAACACCACCTAGGTGCAGAAAATTATTTCCAGAGGTTATATTATTCCCTTTTCCCTACCATCTCCATTACCCAGGAAAATGCCTAATGTTTCACTCAGAGGTAAGCAGCAGCACTAGAAATCCAAAAACCGCTAGAGAAAAAAAAAGTCAGCCAAGAGGTCCCTCCAGACCAAATAGAATCCAGAACTTACTTGAGATTCCTTTTAGTGCCAAAGAAGGCAGGGGGATTGGAAATCGATTTTAGATCTGTGTTGAACAAATCGGTTTGATGCACCAAGTTCCAGATAATCACGGTTCAGTCCATTCTGCAGTTTCTGAGCAAGGATGACTGGATGTATCGACAGACCTTCAGGATGCATACTACCACATAAAACATGAACAGAGGATCCAGAAGGTATTTAGACTTCCAGCTGGGAGCCAGTCATTTCCAGTTCAAAGCACTGCCCTTTTGCCTCCCCACATCCTCCAGGGTGTTCAAGTGTATGGCAGAAGTAGCTCACTTAAGACTGCAGCGATTCTGGGCGTTTCCATACTTGCAACTGGCTCTATCAACCAGGACTCAACTGGTACAAGCACGAGACCAAGTGTTGCAAACTTGTTCAAATTTTGGAATAACCATTAATTACAACTTTCTCAGACACTGGAGTTTATAGGGGCAGTATTCAACACAGCATCTATGGTAGCTTTTCCTCCCCTTTCCATACTACAAACAATAAGAAATCAAATCAAGAAAATAATCTGCAGAACCAGAATTCCAGACTGGTTGATTCTGCAAGCCCTGGGGTCACAGTCAGCAGCAATAATCTTAGTTCTTTTAGTAAGATATTGTATGAGAATTCTGAAATGGATGCTACAAACACAATGGTCAAGATAAGAATAACTCAGGTATGCAAAAGGCATCTTTCCTGGTGGATGCAGTCACAACAGGTGTTGTAAGGTCGTCCTTTCATTCTCCCTCAGCCCAAGGCTACAGTGACTACGGACTCATTCCAAATTGGGTAAAGGGGGGGGCCATTTTCTGGGGAAGAGTGTCCAAGGCACTTGGTCTCCCAAAGTGGCCAATTTGCAAATCAATGCTCTGGAAATGAACAATGCTTTTGGCATTGCAAGCATTCCAGAACTCTCCCTCCCAGCCAATTGTAGACCAAATGGACATGTCAGCAGTTTGGTACATCAACAAGCAGGGGTGAAATCAGATGTTACCCTTGTGTCAAAAAGCCCCAAGAGTGTGGCAATGGGCAATAGCTACCAACGGCTTTCTAACCAACGCATATTCCAGAGAAGTCCAAAGTGATAGCAGAAAAACTGAGCAGGCCCATCTTACTACCTCATGAGTGGTCTCTCAAAAACAAAATGATGGAAATGATTTTCAGTCAGTGGGGCCACCACTGCTGTGCTCTTTATGCATCTTCCCTAAACAAGCGCAGCAGCTATTTTGCCCCATTCCCTCCACCAGGGGAGTCAATGACGGATGCAGTTCTCCACGACTGTCCCCCGATCTGATCTTCTGTATGCTTATCTTCAGACTCCTTTTAATTCTCAAATTTCTTCAGAAAGCAGCCAGGCTGAAGAGCAAAGTAATCCTCGTTGCACATTACTAGCCTCAACAAATTTCTTTATTTGGCCTCATCTTATTTACCCACCTTGGATTCTGGATACAACTCCAGATCTCCTGTCTCACCCAATAGGCTTGGTTCAACCAGACATCTCAAACCTCAAGCTAACTGCATTGTTTCTCCAATTCCATTAATAGCCAGACAACCTATACTCTCTCCACCTGTCCATTTGATACTGTTATCTTCCCACAAACCCTCTACGAGAAAATTGTATATAAGTAGATGGAGAAGATTTGTTTACTGGGCAGAGCAGAATCGGGTAGGCCCCCTTCTCAACCCGATCCATGTTGTTCTTGAATTCTTAGCAAGTTTATTCCATGAGGGTGCTAGTTTATCCACTATTAAAGTTAATCTCGCAGCCATAAGGAACTTTCATGTGGGATTTCAAAATGCCTCCCTGGCTTCCTCAAAACTGTGCAAAGCTTTTTTTTTTTTTTTTTTTTTTTAAAGGTACCCTTCTACTTGGATCTCCTTATAAGGATCCTCTACCACCAAGGGATTTAAACTTGGTACTGCAAGCCTTAACACATTCTCTCTTTGAACCTGCAGCTAAATGCAAATTAAAATTTTTGAACAGGAAAATTGTCTTTTCAGTTACAAATACATCTGCTAAAAGAATTTCAGAACTTCAAGTATGGGGTCTTAGAAGATAATGCTTGACTTTCCACAAGTATAGGGTCACCTTACGTACCAAAGCTTCCTTCCTACCCAAGGTAGTGTCGGAATCAAACATTAACCAAGCCATTACCCTTGCCAGTATTCTTCCCAAACTTTACAAATAAAGGCGAATATATGCTGCACTTATTGGATGTTCATAGGCAATTAGATTTCTACCTGCAGAGAATGAAAAATTAGAGACCAGCTCCGTTTCCTTTGCACATAAGTTGGGCTATAAATTGCATTTCATTTGTCTACAGCAAATTGAATCTGCCCTTACCTAAACCACTAAAGGCTCATTGAACCAGACCTATGGCTACTTCTACTGTATTCCAGGCTAGAGCATCCATGGATGATATGTGCGGCTGCAACTTGGTCAAATCCTCATACCTTTATCACTCATTACAAACTAGATCTGGTCTCAAGGGTGAACAGCAGCCTTTGGCTCGACCTTACTCAGGAATACCCTTAGAGTCCCACCCAGGAATTCAGGTAGCTGGGGACTCTGTCCCATTTGTTGAGGAATGAAAACTGACATCAGAAAAAGTTATGTACTTACCATAATGTTCCATCTGTGTTGTCCATTTCATTCTTCCTCAACTTCCCACCCTCCACCCTTTTCCATTTCTCACAAATGACTTCTGGAGAAATGAGACCTTTAAGACACTATGTCCCTTGTGTTGAAACTCCAGTTATGGCAATTCTTTTATAGGTTTCTCTATCTCAAGATGTAAATATGATCTGAGGGAAGTTGGGTGTATGGCATTATGGGCAGGAAAGGAGCTAGAGAGTTTGCCGGTGGCCACAAGTTGCTGTAACGGCCAAGTCGGATCTGAGTGTCTGCTCCAAACCTATGTGTTGAGGTAAAATGAAAATAGATTAAAAGATAAAAAGCCACAAGCAGATGAACTGGACCACAAAAAGAAATGGAATAAAGCCAAACTAACAAACCAGCAGTCCAACTGTCTCAATAAAAAGGTTTATTAAAAGGCAAAGCTTTCAAGTTATCAAACTCTTCCTCAGTGTAATTGCAAACAAACTGCAAAACCATTTTAAATAGTCAAACAATTAAGAGCCAGCTTATCAAAACAAAGTAACATCACATCAGCATAATGTATGTATGTATATATATATATATATATATATATATATATATATATGTGTGTGTGTGTGTGTGTGTGTGTATCCACTTATATTCTTCTATTTCAGTTTCATTAACGATATCACCACCCCTTCTACTCAAAATAATTTTCTGTAACACCCTAAACCTAAAACTATGATCATTGCCATTAGCAGCAATATGCTTGAATAAAGCATTAGATTCCACTTTTCTTCTAATCTCTGATAAATGCGATTAAATCCTATCCAAGTCTCTGGTTGGTCTTACCAATATAAAAACAGGAGCATTTTTCAGTTTGCTAAATAGATTCTCAGTAGTGCAGGTAGCATATACTCTAAAATAAAAAAATATTATATGCATAATAGGATGTATAAACAGATTTGATGGATTCATATATTTACAAAACAGTTTAAACAGGGTACTGTCATTTTCTTATTAATATGCATATCTGATCCCTTCACATTAGATACAATATCTTTACAACATAAAAGCTGTCTTAAGTTCTTCGCTTTTTTATATACAAAACTAGGCTTACCACGAATTAATTTACCAAATTCACCATCAGACCGTAACACACACATTCTTTTATATTACTGTTTTAATTGGAGGTGTTCATTGGTTCATCAGTAGGTACTAGGCTATCTGCCCAAAGGCATTTATAAGCCTAGCTGGAATGTGTTGGCTTTCGCCACCCCCTTAGTTCCCTGTGCCTCTGTCCAGCAGAGCCACTGAAGTGATCCCCGGGGTAAACTTACTGTTTCCCATCCACTCGTCAAGGTTTCTCTTGAGTGTTCGTGAGGAGCTCTGCCTCATGCGGATTGGAATCTTGTTCCAGAGCATGGGAAGTCTCTAGGACAGGAATGTATCCCTCCAGCATGCCCTATTTATTGTTGTGGTGAGGTTAAGATCCCTACAGTGTGTGGCTCGAGGGGATATGGTTTTCTTTAGGTGAAGCATGTCCATTAATTCTGGGTTGGACATGGCCTAGTATGTCAGGCAGAGATCACCTCTGAATAGGCAGTATGCAACAGAGTACAGCTGGAGTTTCTTCAGTCGAGCTGTATAGGGCATCTGTTTGAGGCCAGTGATCCTCTTGGTGAGGTACTTCTGTGGTCTTTCCAGCTGTTGCACGTGTCTTGTAAGTTACATCCCAAATGGGGCGTTGCACTCTATGATGGGTCTGATGAGTGATGTGTAGAGGGGCACAATGACCTCTTGATCTGGATGCAAACAGTTTTGTGATTAGGTGGACCACATATAGGATTTTCTAACCACATTGGCAATGTGATTATCAAAGGAGAGATTAACTACTTGGGTCCCCAAAGCCCTTATTTCATCTTCCATATTTAGGGGCTATCTATGTGGTAGTTTGTAGGTACTTTGTTTTTTCCAAAGGGGATGACTATGCCCTTTTGGCATTTAGCTTGAGGCCATGGTTTTGACACCAGGTATCTGTCTCAGTGAGACCCTTTTGGAGGATGTCTGTCAGCCGGAGAGTAAATTATAGCCCCTAGTTTGCAGTTGTCTGCGAACTTGGTCAGCCACAGTCCTCCTGTGCTTGCCTGTACCTCTGAGAAGTATATGCCGAACAGGAGGGGTCCTAGAACTGAGCCCTGGGGAAAGTACAGTTGTATACACTTACCATAAATGTAGATGTTTGAGTGTATTCACTATTGCAGTCATTACATTTTGGTAATCTGCTGGCAGGTTGCCCTCAGTTGGCCTTATTAAAGTCTTGAGTCCTACGTTGGTTGCTGTCCCTTCTTCCATGATGTCAGGGGTATAAAACATGCAGCCGATGCCATTACATCAGTTTTTCTTGTCCCAGATGTCAGGTGCCCCCCAAATGGGGATCCAAATATTTAAGTAATTAAAAACTCAAAAATATACATCTCCAAACTAAAGCAAATACACCAGAAAGGCTTTTAAGCAAAGTAAAGGAAAGTAAAAGTATATAAAGAGAAAAAAACGGGGTTGGAGGGAGGGTAACCAGGACTGCAACAGTGAATACACTAACATCTAGATTTATGGCAAGTGTACACAACTGTACTATGTTCTTAGTGTTTCACTGTTGCAGTCATTACATTTGGGTAGATTCCCAAAGCTATGGTTGGGAGGATGGATTTATACAACATTAGGACCAGCTATAAGGCCCTGCTGGACAGCAGTGGCAAAGCCAGCTCTGGATTTAGAGAAGAAAGGTAAATGGTAATGTTTGGTGAACATATGAACTGAGCTCCAGGTAGCAGCTTCTAAAATGTCTCTGGTAGGAAAACCTCTGAGAAAGGCTGTAGAAGTAGATGCAGCCCTGGTGGAATGAGATCTGATCCCCTGGGGGATAGTTTTACCATGGTGCATACAGGAGAAACTAATACAATGGCTTATCCATTTGGAAATAGTCTGCTTTGAAATAGCCTTTCCCTCTGCCCCTGCAGCAAATGCCACCAGTATTTGATCAGATTGTTAGAGATTTTGTCCTGTTTAAGTAAAATGTAAGCTGTCTGTGTACATCCAATGAATGCAGAATCCGCTCCCCCTTGTTCTGTGGATTGGGAAAGAAAGTTGGCAAACGAATGGTTTGATGAGCCACACTGGATACCACCTTAGGCATGAAAGATGGATTGGTCCTGAGACAGACCCTGTCCGCATGAAAAATAATGAAAGGCTCCACTGCCATAAGAGCCTGTAATTTGGAAATCCTCCAGAAATTTTAAGTCTGCAGTAGCAGCTGGCTCGAAAGGAGGAAGAGTAAGTTTTCCAATACAATGTTGAGGTCAGAGTCAGGGGTTGGAGCTCACACCTGGATGGTCTTAAGTTTTTGGCCCCTCTGAGATAACTGCTTTAGCAGAGGATGAGAGAAGAGGGGAGGGCTCTGTGTTGCAATGAGCTGAAATGGCTGAGGCATGGATTTGTATGGAAGAAAAAGACAGGCCCTTCTGAAGCATCTCAGTTAAGTATTGCAAAATTTGAGGAATATTGGGCACTGCTGTGCTTATCCCTTGTGATGGATTCCAGGCACAAAATCTTTTCCATTTGTCAGCATAAGATTTTCTAGTACTAGGCCTTCTTGCCTCCAAAATGCCATCCATCACCGGTTTGCTGAGGGATGCTAAGGCTGCAAGATTCAAAGTTTGGAGATGAGTGTGCAGAATTTAGTTGTTCGGCTGAGACAGTAAGATGTCCGAGGCAGGTTCCACAGTGGAAGGTGTGACGCACTGCGCAGGATTGGGTACCAGTGTTGGCGAGGCCAGTCTGGAGCAACCAAATCATTTTTGGTTTGTCCTGTTTGACTTCTAGTAGAACTTTGGAGAGCAGAGGCAGAGGGGGGAAAAGCATAGACTGAAAGAGCATCCACTTTCCAGGCTTTTTTGTGATGAATTCTTATGCAGAATTTGTCCAACTGATCGTTCTGGGGTGTGGCAAAAAGATCTGTCTGGACTCAGAGGTTCCAGTTTCCATTGATGTGGGTCCATGAGATTTCTGCTTGGTTGTCTGCCAGAGAATTCAGCTTTCCTGGCAGGAATTGAGCTTGTAGCTGTATTTGATAGGTCAAGGCTGTGTTACACAATGCCTTGGTTAGTCTGCAAAGGGAGTAGGAGTGTGTACCCCCTTGCTTGTTTATGTACCACATAACTGTGGTGCTGTCTGTCCTTATCAATTGTCCTGGATGAAGGTAGTCCTTGAAGGCTGTCGGTGCATTCTGTACAGCTAGCATCTCTTTTTGATTGATATGAAGCTGCATTTGATTTGGGCTCCATTTGCCCTGAATGCACTTCCCTGCCAGATGAGCCCCCACAAGCATAGTCTGATGAGTCTGTAGTTAGAGTTTGGGTGGCAGGGGGTGGAGTGAATGGCAGTCCCTTGTTTTGGTGGCAGGCCTCTGCCCACCATAGGAACTCTAGTTGCAGGCAAGGTATGATAGGAATCATTGTGACAGTGTTGACTGCTTAAACTTTTTAAGTACCACTGAAGTTTCCTCATATGCAGTCTTGCATATGGAATTAGAAGAATGCAGGAGGCCATGAACCCCAAGGCTTGCAAAATTTGTCTTGCAGATAGCAGGGTTTTTGTGGCCACCTGTCTGAAGTAAGTTATCAAATGAATTTGCTTTTCTGGCATAAGGTAAGCCATCTGGGCAGTTGTACTCAAGCTTGCACCCAGGAATTTAATTTTTTGAGAGGGTACCAGTTGTGATTTATGTTCATTTATAGTGTACCCTAGACAAGTTAGAACCCTTTTTACAAACGCCAGATGTTTTAGAAGAATGTCCCCGTTTTCTGCCTGAATTAGACAATCGTCCAGATATTGATATATTTGAATATTTCTTTGTCTGCAAAATGCAATTACTGGAGCCAGGCACTTTGTGAAGACCCTGGGTGCAGTAGATAAGCCAAAGGGCAGTGCAGAGAACTGGTAATGCAAGTAGCCTGCTTTGAAGCGGAGGTATCTTCTGCAAGATTCCCTGATTGGGACATGCAGGTAAGCCTCTTAAGTCTAGAGTTACCAACCAGGCATCTTTGCCTAGCATAGGAAACTGTTGAACAGTCAGCATCTTGAATTTTGGAATGTCCAGAAATGTGCTTAGAATAGACAGGTCCAGAATTGGACGCCATGATTTGTCTTTTCTGGAAAAGTCTTGAATAGAAACCTAGTCCCTTTTCCTCTTCTGGTACCAGTTGAATAGCCCCCATCGGTTCAGTGTATTTTGTGCCATTTTGCACTAACTCCGAGCAGATCTGGGAATTGCCACTTAGATTCTTGATATAGCTAAAGAATGCCTTGTGGTTATCTTTGGAGTCCATGGCAATTTTTCTTTCGAAGCTAGCCTTGGATAATTTTATGAGGGAACGTAGTTTCTTGCTGATACTGATCAGGGATGTTTTCCCTTCTTGTGATTTTACTCTTTTCTGTACTAGTTTTCTCCTATTGTATAGCTTGTTTATGGCAGGGGTCCACCAGACTGGTTTCCTTTTCTTGGAGGAGTGAGTCTTGGTTTTGTTTGGGATAGCATGATCTATGCATTCTTGTAGGTGCCCGTAGAGTGCATTAGTAAAGGGTTTTGCAGCTTGGACAGCATTATTTTTTAGCATGGGGGCTTTGAAACTTCCCACCACAGTCTTAGTAATGTGAAGTTTGCTTTTGAAAAGTTTTTCACGGTGGTTACTTTGACTGAGGGTGGGGGTGGAATGTGGATATCCAGAGTGATTAGTTTATGGTCAGATCTAACGAGCAAGGGGTTGACCTCTGCTATGGAACACTGGTCGCCCATGTTGGTGATGACCAGGTCCAATATGTTGTCACCTCTGGTGGGGGTGTTAACCAGTTGATCCAGGGTGTTTTAGTTTATAAATTTTAGGAAATGTTGGGCCAGGGAGTTCGTACTTGAGTAGTTCTCCCAGTTAATGTTTGGATAATTGAAATCACCCAATATCAGGGTGTTTGGTAGGACCTTTATGTTTCCCAGTGTTTCCAGGAATGCGGAGTGGGGGTCCTGGGACATGGGTGATCTGTAGCAAGCTACAATTTGAATTGCACTTCTGCCAGTTAGTTGCACATGGATGATCTCTGAAGCATCATGCTGTGCCACTAACCTGGAGGTGTGGGTATCCTTGATGAATATGGATACACCCCCACCTTTTGTATTTTGATCCAGGTTTTGCGGCCGAAAATGTATGGTATGAGTTGTAGCCTGGTAGTGCTGGGGTGCTCTCTGGAGCCTTAAACCAGGTTTCTGTTACTGCACATATATCAATTTTCTCCATACTGAGGAGTGCCTCAAGTGCGTGCATTTTGAGGTTTAGACTTCTGGCACTGAGTAGCATTACCATCAGTTTTTTGTTACTTGTGCTACTTACAGCGGTGAGTTTGTCTTTTGAGCCTTGCCTAAAAAAGGCACTGTGGGGGTGGCAAGAGCCTTGGCCAGTATTCGAAAGCCTAAGGGTGACCGGTGCAAGCCATCTCTAGTGAAGCGTGGCTTGTCGAGCATGTCATCCCAGGCTGACAGACACTGGATCCCCTTTGAATGACACCAGAAGCTTAGCCAATTGTTGAAATTGATTATTTTTTCTTTATACCGTGGTATCATTCTTGGTGAGGCAAGATGCTACTCAGGGTCATACCAGCCTGGGCTACGTTGTCAGAGAGCTCTCCCATGTCTCTTTTCATCTAGTCCAGGGAGGTACAGCTCAGGTCATTCACACCAACATGGACAAGGACAGTCGTATTTGTACTTGTTCTGCAGTGATCTGAGTGATTGTGTTATGTGGCGGATCCTGGCACCAGACAGGCAGCTAACAGTAACCTTCTCCTTGTCCAGCTTAGCGAGTGGGACCGTCAGTGTGCCTGACTAGTGTCACCTATTAATAGTGTGTTGGGTATGTTATTTTGCCTTAAGGGGTGTGATTGCGTGGCACACTGGTTTTGTGAAGTATGTGTTTCATGGCTTGTGTTGGGGGGTGCAGGTTGCTTGGATGTCTGCTTTGGAGGTCTGTTGCTTTTGCAGACTTTAGAACGTCCGAGTATGCTTTTGTGTATTTATGTGTGTTTTTGCTGGTGCTGGTTTCATAGGTCTTTGTGATACTGGTGGTGTGATGCAAGTAATTCCCTTCTCCTCTTGACTGGTCCAGTCTTGGGTTGAGAGAGCTTAGCCTCCAGTTTGGCTGTATAATTGCAACTCTCGCATGTATGTTTTGTGGTAGGAGGAGAGGATTGTCTGTGTACATGAGGCAGTTGTAACATTGCCTCAAAATGCCCAGATTCACCAGTTGGACCAGAGAGTACACCTGAAACTGCCCTTTGGACATGCCTGAATACGTACAGTAGGCTGTTTTACTGATTGGCTGGGTAAGGTCGAACAGAGAGCCTTGTCCTTCTCTACAGTATGGGGGAGTCTAGTGCTAAGGTTTATTAGTGCTTGCTATAAGTTTTGAGCAAGTGGGGGCTGAGAAGTGAATGGTTTGAGTGCTTAAGTTGAAAGCTTGTCTAGTTCCAAGGGAAAATTGAAGAGTAGACTTTGTGGATCCAGGAATAGTTATACCCTAGCTAACCGACACTGCCCGGCACGCAACCTCACTAATGCAGGTTTTATAGCAGGGAAATGAAAAAGATAGAAATTAGCCCAAAATGGCCAATAATCTACTAATTTCTGGGCTGAAACCACTCCTCCAGGGACAGACAGGCTGCTTAAAGCTCCCCTCTCTCACAAGTGAACAGAGAAACTTCCTTCTATCCAAGTAAGTTATGGGCAAACACAAACATGTAACACAGCCCTGAATTCAGCACTAACTTGAAAACTGGACTATACTAGCTTAGAAAGGCAGGAAAACAAGTATTTTTTTTTCCAGAAAATAAAGCAGATACAATAAAAAAAAATGCTTTAAATACACAAATGGCTATCACACTTGACTGTGTAGCCTACAACAGTTAAACAGGTTATTTAAACACAAACGGCTGTTAAAAGTGCAGGCAGTAAAATAAGAACAATATGTAGCTGAAACAAGCTTATTAAAACACAGAAACTCTGAAGAATCGGCGTTTTAGGCAGAATTAGCTAAATGCAGCAAGAAAATGCAGAAAAATGATAATCACTCCAAAGTCTCTCTTTTGTCTCTCTGCTGCTGTAGAACTCTGCAGGGCACCATGAAGGAGCTTGCTGAGCTGTATTATACTTCATAACAGAACTTAAATTACCATGTCTTTTTCATATTATCAGTATTATAATCCCCTGACAAGTATTGTTTGGCAATACCATTTCTCTCAGATTTTATAAGAGCTTTATTAGAGTCGATCGATTTCTGACTATACTTTAAAAAAAAGTTGTGCCATACTTTTTACTTCTTTCTCAAAACCATCATCAGTGGTGTTTAACCTACTTGCTCTCATAAATTGGCTCCTTACTGCAGTTTTCAATAAGTCTGGGGTGCAAATAGCATGGACATACCTAGTTGCTTGCACATTTTTCTTAAATAGTTGTTTTGAATTTATCATTAGTCAAACTCAACAGTAATATCCAGAAAATTTACATATTCCTTGAATACTTTATTTCAAAATGTAGAAAATGTGTGGAATCATGCAAGTTATTAAACATATAGCCTGGAGACATCTCCCCTCCAAAGGAGGACTATGTCATCCACAAATCGCTTATAAAAAACTAGATTATTATAAAAAGTATTATTGCAGTCACAGACAAAAATGTCTTCCCATCTAGATAGTACTAAATGTGCATAGCTTTTAGCTACAGGGGTGCCCATGGCTACCCCCAATAGCTGATGATAAAAATCATTAAAAATAAAAGCATTACTACTAAGCACTACCTCTAACATGGAACAAACAAGTTCTATTTTGGTTCCTGAAAAATCACTGACTACATAAAAATTCACTAATACACTTGATTCCAAAATAATTCGGAACAAGTGTAAAATGATGATTTAATATATAATGTTACAAGTAATACATCACTAGAAAACTGTTGAGTCAAATCATTTAACACAAGTCAATAGTGTCTCTAATCTAACTTACTTTTCCTCGGTAAGCTACGTAAACACTTTCTAAACATTTTGAAATAGCTGTAGTAATCCAGCGGCTTTCTGGTACTACAGGTCTAATTGGTGGAACAGTTTGGCTTTTATGCATTTTAGGGAGGCCATACATAGTAGGTGTGACTGGATGAGCTGTACACAGAAAATTATACATTTCAGGTAACAGAGTGCTGCATCAGTAAATCATACCAGATTTAACATCAAAAATAATATGTTAAAGATCTAACCTATTAATTTTCCTAAAAGTATTACTAACTGAAAGCAACTCCAACATCCAAGTATTATAATCTGTAGCATTCATAACCACAATTTTCCCACCTTTATCCACTGGTTTTATAACCAAATCACAGATTTACTAATGCTAGTTTGTTATTCACTCAAATTACAGTACTTGTTCTTATTCTTTTGAAAAGATAAAGAATGAATAGTTGTGTAAAATCTTTAACCATAGATGTCCTTCTCTTCCATGTTGCAGTTTTCTTGGTGTGGGATTTCCTGCCTTCAGGTGACTCATACGTTGACTTTTACACAAAACTTCAGTTTGGCTGCAGCAGCTGCGTGGGACGTCTCACATAGGGCCATAAACCAGGGACCTTAAGTGTGACGTCTCCACACACAATCCTCAGAACTTGAAACTAAGCAGGCAAAGTAGATGGCCCAACAGGATAGGCTGCCAAAGGTGTCACGTATAAGGCCCTGGGTCGCTTCTGTAATAGAGAGAGGCATCAGGGAGCTGTTAGACTGGTAGAGTCTGAAGGAGAATGGTGGGTGGGAAGGAATACTGCAACATGGAAGAGAAGGACATCTATGGTTAAGGTAAGATTTTACACAACTATTCTATGTCCTTCTATTCCTATGTTGCAGTATCCTTGGTGTGGGAGAGTACCACAGCTTAGTTTGATGAAAGGGTGGCAGATGCAGAAGATCATTCCACAAAGCCTTGTAGGATTGCCCTTGCAAATCCTGAGCATGCTTTGGAGATTTGGCTCAATTTGTAATGTTTGCTGAAAGTGTGGATAGTGGACCATGTAGCTGCTTCCATAATGGAAGCTGTGTCCATGCCTTTTTTGAAGGCCTTGGAAGTGGCAACTGCTCTTGTGCAGTGTGCCTTAACCCCAACTGGAGGAGTTTTTCCACGGTGTGAGTAGCAGAAACAGATTGCTTTTCTAATCTGGGATGCAATGGTCTGTTTTGTGACTGCCTTGCCCAATGCCCTGGGGTGGAAAGATACAAAGAGTTGTTTGGATTTCCTAATGTCTTTAGTCTTGTCCAGGTAAAATCTCAGTTGCCTGTGGACATCTAGGGAGTGGGGAGTATCCTCTCTCCTTGGTTAGTGGGAGAAGGGAAAAAATTGGGTAGGTTAATGGATTGATTTAAAGATAAGTCACTGACTACCTTGGGCATGAAGGCGGGGTTAGTTCTCAATGGGACCCTGTCCCTATGAAAAATGGTGTAAGGTGTGCATGCCATTCATTCTTGTATCTCAGAACCCCTTCTGGCAGAGATAATAGCCACTAACAGAACTGTTTTCAAAGCACAAAACTGTAGAGGCTGTATTAGCCAGTTCGAAGGGGAGCTGGGTGAGTTTTTCCAGGATGAAGTTCAGGTCCCATGGCGGAGGGATAGACTTCTTAGGTGGTCTGATGTGTAAGACCCCTTTAAGGAAAAGTTTCACATGTAGCCTGGCTAAAAAGGGAGGTTCTAGATGTAAACAGGCTGATAATGCGGAGAGGTGCACTTTCACTGATGAATAGGTAAGTCCACCTTTTATAAAAGTTGACATATGAAAGGACTAGGGGGTGTCAGCCTTGTAAGGGTCCTTTTCCTGTCCCAGACACCACTGAGTAAATCTGTCCCATTTAGCAAGGTATGATTTTCTAGTAGTGGGTTTCCTGGCCTCCCTCAGGACTGATAGCATGTCCTCTGAATAGTGGTGCCTGAATGGGGTTAGTAATTTATCACCCACAGAGTCAGGGATAGCATTTGCACGTGTGGGTGTAAGAGTTCCTTTGTCTTGTGTCAGAAGGGCCACCTTTTGGGGTAACGCAGTGATGATTTCCCTTGGCTAAATTGTGTAGAAGGGGGAACCAGTGCTGCCTTGGCCAGTAGGGAGTCACTAGGAAGACTTTTGGTTTGTCCTTCCTGATTTTCAGAAGGACTTTCCGAATCAGAGGGAAGTGGGGAAGGCGTAAAGGAACTTCACCTCCCAGGTGAAACTGAAGGCGTCTACTCTCCAGGCTTGGGAGGAGTAAGTCTTTGTGCAGAAGGTCTACAGTTGCTTGTTCTGAGGAGAGACAAACAGGTCTATTTGTGGAGTGCCCCACCGATGGACTGTCAAGGAACACCGTCCTGTCCAGCATCCATTCCTGTTGGAGAGGATGTTCTGTTCAGGAGGCCTGCTGCTTTGCTTGTTCTGTGAAGGGATGTAGCTGACTTGCAGGAATAGGCTCTGCTGGGATGCTAGGTCCCAAATTAGTAGGGCTAGCCTGCACAATTGATATGCCTTGGTACCTCCCTGTTTGTTGATGTTCCACATTACAGTGGTATTGTCCATCACTATCAGAAGAGGACCTGGTAGCAGTTGGGGTATGGTCTGTAGAGCTAAAAGAACTGCTGTCATCTCCTTTACATTGATGTGTGTGGTTTTCCATGTGAGGATGCCACTGGGCTTGGACTCTGAGTGGAAGGTGGCTCCCCAACCTGAGTCTGAGGCATCTGTATGCAATATTTGTGTGGGTTGAGGGGGGCTGCAGTAGAAGCCCCAGGTTTAGATGTACTTGTTGGATCCACCAAATGATTTCCTTCTTTAAACAGGAAGGGGGATAACTTGTTCCAAGTGACTCTGGTGTTGTGACCAGATATTTTTGAAGTACCAGTGCAGTTTTCGCATATGCATTCTGGCCAATGGTAGCATGGGAATGGTTGCTGCCATCAGTCCCAGGAGTCGAAGGAATTGCCTTGCAGTGGCTGTCTGGGAGAGCAAGACTTCCTGGAAGAGGGAAATTGGAAATAGAACCTTGTCCTGTGGGAGAATGGCTTTCATTAGTTTCGTATTCATTCTGCAACCTAGGAATATCTTGTCCTTGTCTGGGTTCAGGGAGGACTTGAGGTTTGGGGTGAACCCTAGACTTTGTAGAAGGGACATAGTGAAGTGTAGATGTCTTAAGTGGGAATTTTTGGACTGTGCTAGGATAAGGATGTTGTCCAGATATGGGTAAATCTTGATTCCTTGGATTCTGCAGAAGGCAATAGCTGGAGCTAGGCACTTTGTAAACACTCTTGGGGCAGTGGATAAACTAAAGGGCAAGGCCGTAAATTGGAAGTGTGAGGATGGGCTAGAGAAAAGTACAGTTTTGTACCTACCATAAATGTAGATGTCCGATAGATATGCAACTGCAGTCATAACATGTGGGTTGTCCTGCCTCAGGCAGCCCTCGGTCGGCCGGATTCCAAAGTCTGGGTCCGACGTCGGCTGATGTTCGCATTTCTCTCCGACATCAGAGCGGCTGGAGTATATAAGCATCAGCCGACGCCATTTTCTTCAGTGTTTCTTGCCCCAGATGCCAGGTGCCCTCCAAGGAAGGCTGTAATCAAATTGGAAGACAAAAACAGGATTCCAAACAAATAAATGAGCAATAAAACAAATACACCATAACAGATATCCCCAGCTAAGAGTAACAGGGATAGGAGTGGACCCTAGGCATAGAGGGGTATGGAGGGAGGGAAAATCCGACTGCAGTTGCATGTCTATCGGACATCTACATTTATGGTAGGTACAAAACTGTACTATGTCCTTCAAGAATGCAACTGCAGTCATAACATGTGGGTAGAATACCATAGCTTAGCTGGGGGAGGAGGAATGCTCTAGGAAAAAGATGGTGTGGCAATCAAACCCTGCAGGACTGCCGAAGCAAAGCCTGCTCTGGATCTGGAGTATAGAGGGAGATTGTAGTGTTTGGAGAATGCACGGAGCTCCATGTAGCAGCTTCTAGAATGTCCTTGGTAGGCACCCCTCTTAAGAATGCTGTGGAGGTGGCTGTAGCTCTGGTGGAATGTGGTCTGACATTGGCTGGAACAGTCTTTACATGAAAGGAATAACAGAATCTGATGCAATGTCCAATCCATTTAGAAATAGTCTGTTTTGAAATTGCTTTTCCTTGGACTGCAGGGGCGTAAGCTACAAAAAGTTGTTCAGACTTCCTACTGGCCTTGGTTCTGTCCAGGTAGTATCGAAGTTGTCTGTGAATGTCCAAGGTATGCAACAGTCTTTCCCCCTTATTCTCAGGATTGGGGAAGAAAACAGGCAGATGAATGGCTTGATTTAAAGAAACCCTAGATACCACCTTTGGCATAAAAGTAGGGTTGGTCCTTAATGAGACCCTGTCTCTGAAAAATAATAAAGGGTGGTATTGCCATTAGGGCCTGTAGCTCCGAAACCCTTCTTGCTGAGGTAATTGCCAACAGGAAAGCTGTCTTCCATGAGAGAAATTGCAAGTCAACTGAAGCTGCTGGTTCAAAAGGAGGTAGGGTCAGTTTTTCTAAGACAAAATTGAGGTCCCAGGCTGGCACCGGGGCCTTTCTTGATGGCTTAATGTTCTTGATTCCCCTGAGGAATTGCCTTAGTAAGGGGTGAGAAAAAACAGGAGGATCAGTGTTGTATTTAGCTGAAATAGCAGATGCATGTATCTTTATGGAAGAATATGAGAGGCCGTTCTTTAACATATCTGCCAAGTATTCCAAGATGAGTGGGATGTTCAACAATGATGCATCATATCCCTTGCTGGTATTCCAAATGCTGAATCTTTTCCATTTTGCTAAGTAAGCCTCTGTTAGTATCCGCTGAACTTCCTTGGACAGAGATAAGCTGAAGTTATTTATGGGATCTCCCAGGCTGTTAGCTGCAGTGTCTGAAGATTTGGATGCAGTGTTTCGAAATTGTGTTGAGTCAAAAAGTAGTGGGTACCAGTGTTGTCTTGGCCAGTCCGGAGCTATTATGATTCCCTTGGGTTTCTCTGCTTTGATCTTTAGTAATACTGAGGTCATCAGTGGCAGAGGTGGGAATGCATACATTGCTAGGGAGTTCCAGTTGAATGAGAGGGCATCTATTTTCCAAGCTTTTGGATGGTATGTCCTTGTGCAGAATTTTGGTAGAAGATGGTTGAGGTGAGAGGCAAATAGGTCCACTTCTGGCTTGCCCCATGTCAAAGTGAGTTGTCTGAAGGCCTTCGGATGTAACCTCCACTCGTGTGGATCTGTGAAATTCCTGCTTAGGCTGTCCGCCAACACATTGTCGTTTCCTGGAACAAACTGGGATTGTAACTGGATGTGTAGGCTCAGTGATTTCTCCCAAAGCTGCATTGTCAGTCTGCAAAGAGGGTAAGAGTGGGTGCCCCCTTGCTTGTTTATGTACCACATCACAGTGGTGTTGTCTGTCCGTATCATTAAATGGCCTAGCTGGAGTTGGTGTTGAAAGGCCTCGATGGCATGCATTACTGCCAGCATTCATTTCCTTTTGGTTTATATGCAGATGTGTTTCCTTTGGAGACCACTGTCCTTGTATACACCTGCCTTCCATGTGCGCCCCCCATCCGAGGTCTGAGGCGTCTGTAGTCATGGTCTGTGTTATCTGTGTTTTTTTTTGAATGACATACCTGTGTTTGCCTGGCTCACCGAAGACCACCATAGTAATTCCTTTTGTAGGCATGGAATGAGTGGTATGATTGTCTCCAAGTTGTTGCTGTGTTGAGACCAAATGCTTTTTAGGTACCATTGAAGCTTTCTCATGTGCAGTCTTGCTAATGGAACCAGGAGAATGCAGGATGCCATGTAACCCAGGGCCTGTAGGAATCTCCTTGCAGTCATCTGGGTGAGTTTTGCTAAACCTTTGAAGTAATGAGTTAACTTCTCTTGCTTGTCTTCTGTCAGGTAAGCCATCTGAGAGGCTGTGTCTAGTTTGGCTCCTAAGAAGATTTGCTGGGATGGGTGCAGTCTTGACTTTTGGAAGTTGACTGTGTATCCCAGAGCTTGAAGTAATCGTATGACATAATCCAGGTTTTTTGTCAACATCAATTTGTCGTCCGCTTGTATGAGGCAGTCGTCCAGGTACGGGTAAATTTGTATACCCTGGAGCCTGCAATGAGCAATTACTGAAGCCAGGCAATTTTGTAAATACTCTGGGCGCAGTAGATAAGCCAAATGGCAATGCTGAGAATTGATAATGCTCTGGCCCTGCAAGAAATCTGAGGTATCTTCTGCAGCTGTGTCTGATAGGGACATGCAGGTATGCCTCCTTGAGGTCCAGAGTAATCAGCCACGACCCCTTGCCCAGCATGGGAAGGAGTTGCTGTAGAGTCAGCATTTTGAACTTTGGTACAATGAAAAAGGTGTTTAATGTGGACAAGTCCAGTATTGGTCTCCATTGAGATTCTTTTCTTGGAACAAGGAACAGTCTTGAGTAAAACCCCTGGTCTTGTTCTTGTTGTGGAACTCTTTCTATTGCTTTCATCCGAGTCAGCAGAGTGATTTGCTTGATAGCCTCTGCCCTCTGATTTTGTGGCAGGTTTGGCATGCCTTGTTTTCTTGGTAAGGTATGAAAATGAAACCTGTACCCTCTGTCTATAATGTCCAAAATCCATTTGTCCTTTGTCAGTCTGTGCCAGTTTTCTGCAAACAGAGATAATTTCCCGCCCAAGGGAGCTTCTAGTTGTTCTCTGGTAGGCAGTAGTAGAGGAAAGTCATTGAGATTGTGGTTGTGGGGCAGGTGAAACCCCTGCTTCACTTCTTTGGTTTCCTGGCTGCCATTGTCGTCCCCTGTAAGGGCCTCTGTATTGGCCTCTTCCTCGGCCACGTCTGTTCTTACCCCTTTGAAACTTTTCTGGATTAGGAAAGGACCAGTTTTTTGAAGGCCAATTCCTACTGAATCTGGGGGGTTGAACCTGGAGGAAATCTTTCACAGTCTGAACTGATTTTGCTTTTTCTTGATGGTCTTTAACACATCCTTAGCATTTGCACCAAAAAGCTTGTTCTTTTCCAAAGGTGCATCCAGAAGTTTTGCTTTTACATGATCTGGTAGAGGTTGATCTTTTAACCAAGCATGTCTACTAATGACTGCCCCTGTCATAGCTGCCCTACATGAAGCTTCCAGTGCATCATATCCACACTGCAGGAAGTGATTGCTTACTTGCTGAGTGTTATGTACAGCTTCCTGCAAAGTCTTCCTGTCTAAAGGATCAGGAGTGGCTAATGTTTTTTGTAAATCTTCTAACAGATAATCCTGATATTGTAACATATGGAAAAGGCAATTTAAAGCTCTCATAGATAAAGTAGTAGATGTGTAAACCTTTTAGCCCCATCTCTCTAATGACCTAGCTTCCCTGTTGGAGGGCAAAGGATTTTTTTGAGGTGGAGGCTGAAACTCCTTTAGGCCCCTGTGAAATAGTTTCCAAATCAGCAGTGTGGGCCCTGAATAAATGGGAATGAGTTTCTGGGACCCTGTAATACCTGTCTGGCTTGGCTGGAGCAGGAGGAAGAGAATCAGGGGTAGCACTAGAGTCAGAATACAAATCATCCAGAACATCAAGTACAGGAGGAATAGCTAAGGGCCTGTGCTGAGGCTTCTTAAGGAAAGTCCTAAGGCGTTTCCTAGAATCAGAATATTCCTGGCCTTGCCACTTGAAATGTTCCCTCATGGTGTGCAGAACTTCCCCAAAAGAAATATCCTCAGGAGGGGAGGCCGAGGGGATGGAATCTTCTGCATCAGAGTCCTCATAGGTCTGGAAGAGCTCTTCCTGGCTATCAGAGTGGACAGAGCCCTCAGAATCTTCATCTGAATGTGTAGGGTCAGAGGGTTCAACCCGGGCCTTTATCAGGAGGAGGCTGGGATCCTCTCTCAGGATGGGCCTGTGAACCTCTAATCATGGAAATCAAATCAGCAGCCATGGACATAATTTGTGTCTCTGGAGTCGGCTGAGGTAAGGGTTTAGAAGTAATATGCTTTGTTTTGCTGGCTGCCTTAGCCCTAGTGTAGGCCTCAATAGACATGGCCATAGGGGGCCTGGCAGCTCCACGTGCAGGAATGACCTTGTCTACAGCAATGGTCTCGGGCATTTCCTCGGTTTCGGTATCCGGAGGAAAATCTATAACTGGCGGAGTAATGTCTGGAATCGGAGTCGTCGGTAATGCGGTGTCTTCGGTTCGGAGCGGTGGAGAGAGAGTCTCAGAGGGAACCGGAGCACTCGCGCTAGGTTTTGGCGTGGAGTCGGTGGTAGATGCGGGCCGAGGATGTCGGTCCCGGTCTTTTCGCTTTTTGGGCGTTTGCGATGTCGGAAGATCCGACGGCATGGTGTAAGCAAAATTATCGCCGAAACAATCTTCAGCGAACTCCGCCCGGCGCCTGAGAGTGCACTTGTTGAAGCGAGCACAGGCTACACAGGCCGAGATGTCGTGGTCTGGGCCCAGGCAAGGGAGACAGTAAGAGTGGAAATCCTTATGAGGTATTTGTTTACCACAAGAAAGACAATTGTTAACTTTTTCAGTAATTTCTGACATCGGCTGAGGCAAGAAAAGGTCCCCAATGGGGTACTTAGCTTTTTTGATGACTTTGGTATCGTAGAATACAGAAGCTGACCGACCGGCACTTGCGAACTGCTTCTGCTTCGGGCACCGTGCGGCTAGAAAGACTGAAGAAAATGGCGTCGGCTGATGCTTATATACTCCAGCCGCTCTGACGTCGGAGAGAAATGCGACATCAGCAGACGTCGGACCCAGACTTTGGAATCCGGCCGACCGAGGGCTGCCTGAGGCAGGACAACCCACATGTTATGACTGCAGTTGCATTCTTGAAGGACATCACAGGAAACCTCTGTTTGAGGCCCTGATGGGAATGTGCAGGTAAGCATCTTTTAGGTCCAAGGTGACCATGAAAGCATTTGAGGGTATGAGGGGTAAGAGTGGGAAGTGACAGTATTTTGAAGGAGGGTACCTGCAGGTAAAGGTTTAGGAAGGGGAGATCCAAAATGGGTCTCCAGGGACCGTCCTTTCGAGGGACCAGGAACAGACGGGAGTAGAAACCCTTTCCTTCTTGTCCTGTGGGAACAGGCTCTACTGTGCCTTGTTGCAGGCCTGACAGAATTTGTGGAAGGAGATGGCATTGTTTTTTGGGGGAAATGGAATGGCCTTCCAAGGGGGGAATATGTTTCTAGGACAGAAAGTATCCTTTTTGAATAATGGTTAATAACCATTGGTCTGTGGTGATTTTTTGCCAGAAGGGGCGACAGTGTGTAAGGCGAGCTGACAGGGGCAGATGGGCAAGGCAGTCAAGCATTATTAGAACCTCCCCTGTCCTGAAAATGATGTCTAGGCTGAGGAGGTGGGCCTGGATGAGGATGTCTTCTAGTTCCTCTTCTGGGTCTGGAGGAGGAAGTAGCAGACTGCGGGTTACGCCTACCAAAGGTAGCCTTAGCTGGGTAGTTTCTATAAAAATTTGGGTACAGGGGATACCAGGAAATGTTTAATATCCTTTAATTCATTGTTTTTTTTCTTGCAGATTCTTAAATCGGTCTGCACATTGCTTTCCAAAGAGGAAGTTGTGATCCAGGGGGGCATCACAGATTTTGGACTTGAAATCCTCTGGCAGGATTCTGTAGTCTAAGCCAGGAAAATCTCCTAAGGACAGATGTTGATGCTGCAGAGTGAGCAGAAGCTTCTGCAGCATCACAGCTGCATCTTATGGAGTGCCTAGCCACTTGTAGTGCTAAGGACAATTAGGAGGAGATATCCGTTTTAATGGGACTGTCAGGAATTGAAGCCAGCATAGAGGTGGCTTGGGATACCAAGTCCAGTGCATACTTGGTCGTGTGCGTTTGACAGTTAATGGCTCTGAACAAAGTGGAGGAAGTGTACACCTTCTTGCCTATCCTATCCATGGATTTGCTATATTTATCCATGGGCAATAGGGAGGCAGAAGGTAACAACCTAGACTGTCTATCAGGGGCAGTGGCAATCACTGCTGGGTCTGCTAAGGGTGGCTTTATGAGGAATTTTTGTTCTGGCACCTTGTAGAAGCTGTCAGGGCATTTAAGTGCAGGAGGCTGTGAGACTGGATCTAGAGGCTGCAGTAAAGCCATCCAAGTATGCAGGAAGAACAGGGGTGTACAGCTGTAGATGTGAGGGACTCCACTTGCAGCAGTTCAAAGTATCATTTTTGGGTTTCTGTCATTTGGCAAGTATCCCATTTGAAATAGTCTTTCATTTTGGTGATGGATTCACCAAATGTAATGTCTTCAGGTGGAGAATCCTCTTCCACAGAATCGTCATCAGGAGAATAATATTCCTTGGGAGAAGCAATCTGGGATGCATAAGAAATGGATTCAAAGAAAGAGTAGGTAGATTCATGTTGCTCTTCCTCAAGGAGGGGAGCCACGGGAATGGAAGAAGAAGAGGTAGGCCTAGGGCTTAGCAGAGGCAACATAAGTTGGGGGTGAGGCAGAAAGCCTAAGGGCCATAAATGTCTGCATAAGAGAAGAGGTGAAGGCCTCCCCAGTCTGGAGGGCCTTCAGAAGCAGGCGTAATGCATTTTGTTTTCTGCTTCATTTTGGTTGGAGTCAGTCTAGAGCTGGGTTTGGCAGTGGCTGTATCAGAGGTCTGGATCCCAGTCAAAGCCACCAAATCTGGTTCCCCTCGACAAGAGTCTTAGAAAGCTCCATGCACGTGCTGGTCGTCAGCTGTGCATTGGCCTCCATGAGGGAGGTAGACAGATCCGCTGAGCGCTCAACTCTTACATCGGTAGTTGGAGTGTCCGGGTGTGGAGCAGCAGGCGATGAAGGCCTAGGCATCTTGGCCTTCTTACGTGGAGGTTCTTGGGCGACCTCCGAAGCGGGATCCATCCCGACAGCCAGCCGTTTAAGGTGTTGGTTTTCTAAGTAAAGGTTTAAAGCTGCCAGATGACTACATAAGGTCTTAGGCACAAACGATTTACAAACAAGGCAGGTGTTATGTTCCTGGCCCAAGCAGAAAAACGCATTTGGCATGGGGATCCTTATGGGAAATTTGGCACCCACATTGCCTATTTTTCCCTGACATCAGCTGAAAGCTACAACAACCAAACCTAAGCAATGTGAAAGACTGGCAAAAAAATTAGAAATGCAAAAACCCAACGGGTTACTTACCTATAGTCTATCCGACGTCTAGAGAGCGATCATACAATGCAAAGTTGTCTGCAGTTTAAAAGTTCTGAGGATTGTGCGTGCAGACGTCAAACTTAAGGTCCCTGGTTTATGGCTCTACATGTGATGTCCCACGCAGCTGCAACAGCCAAGCAGAAGCTTTTGTATAGGAGCAGACGTACGAGTTGCCTGAAAGCAGGAAATCCCACACCAAGAATACTGCAACACAGGACATTAAATATTCTCACAAAGATTGTAGAAAACTTTTGTTGTAATCCAGTTATTGGGTATGAAAATACTAGAGCGTTTCAAGCCTGTATTTATCGCAGGCCTTTCTCCTTTGTATACAAGCTTCAGATCTAAATTCCTAATAAACAGTCTTAATTCAGTTAAACTATCATTTAAATTCCCATCCATTGATGGGATAAAAATAAGGCCTTTATCTAATAACTGTAATTCATCTTTTGTAAGGACATCATTCGATAAATTTAACACATTTTGTCCTGAAATAATCAGATCCTTATTCTGCTTCTGGTGGTCGGACCCACTCGAATTGCTGCATCTGGTTGTCCCTTGCATTCCCTGATCCTGCTTCTTCGTCTGACTTTTTGATCTTATTTCCTCTGGAATCTGTAGTGGGAGGGATAGCTGAAATGATTGATTGTGTTGCATCACAGGGTCTAAAAAAGCACTTGCATTTTCTGATACCATTGCTATCTCTAATTCAGTTTGGTTTACTGCATTCACTGCTTCGTTTTCATTCTGTTGGGCTGAACCTGAAGCTACAGGGATGAAGTCATCCAAATCAGCTCAAGTACAAATGAGTGTTGTCTGGTTGCCAGCATTAGGAGTAGGTACCATATTAACTGTAGCAATCTGATTAGGAAGTGGATTCATTAACAGCTGCTCACTTGCCATTTTTTTCCATTATATTAAATGAATTAAGGTTAGCCTTGGGATTCTTTGGCCATTGAAAGATAGTACCTTTCTCAAAGTCCGTTAAGTCAGGGATAAATTTACATTTTTTAGCCTGAATCAAAAAAGAAAACTAGTTTATCCAGCATATGCTGGCATTCAGTGGCAAGTCTCAAAAGGTGAAGATTCTGTTATTTCATGTTCATATTAATCTATCTTTTGAGACAACTCACTTTCTACTTGCGTACAGAAATCATTCATAAGCTTCATGTAGTTGAATCTTAACTGCAGGTTTAATTCCTGCCACTTTTTTATAATATAGGATATTTATTCTCACACGATGGCATCTTAGTGATCCTTAAGCCTCTGGGGACTATCCCAATTTCAATGTATGCTTTAAAACTTTTTTGCCACTGAAATATTTTGTACTTCTGTACACAGGTCTCTAGTGTGAAAATTTTCTTTAGTAAAGCACTCTTATTATTAGATGACAGATCATCACCGGCCAAGAGAACAATCGTGTTAATAAAATTTAAAAATGGGTTGTCATTCACGGATAACATCTGCTATAAAGTGTGCTCAGAGTTTCTCAACCGCGAGTTTATCTTGTATATAAATATGCTGGCTACAAAGACGTCCCACCAAGCAACCAAAAGATAAATGTCCAAAAGATAAATGTCCAAAATAGAAAAAGTCTCAATAAAAGGTTTACTAAAAGACAAAGCTTTCAAGTTATCAAAACTCTTCCTCAGTGTAATTTCAAACAAACTGCAAAACCAGTTTAGTCAATTAACAGCTAGCTTATCAAAACAAAGCAACAGATCACATGACTTAAATCATCAGTATAATGAAAAGTTTTAAGAAACATACGTTTGCCTCTCTTAATATAGGTTTGACACTATTAACAGAGTTAAGACCTGGAGTTGGTCTGCTCTATATAAAAAAAAAAAAAAAAAAAAAAAATGTATCCACGTATATTCTTCTATTTTACTTTCATTAACTAGACCACCACCCCTTCTATTCAAAATAATTTTCTGTAACATCCTAAACCTAAAACTATGATCACTGCCATTAGTGGCAATATCCTTGAATAAAGCATTAGATTCCACTTGTCTTCTAATCTCTCAAATGTGATGAAATCCTGTCCAAGTGTCTGGTTGGTCTTATTAGCATAAAAACGGGCATTTTCAGAGTTTACTAAATAAATTAGATTCTCAGTAGTGCAGGTAGCATATACTCTAAAATAAAAAAATGTGTAATAGGCTGTATAAACTGATTTGATGGATTTAATATATTTAAAAAGACAGCTTAAACAGGGTACAGTCATTTTCTTATTATGCATATCTGATCCCTTTGCATTAGATACAAGATCTTTACAACATAAGTCAGTTCTTTTTAATCTCCTCTGCATCTGAGCTACATTGGCTTATGCTCTGATGTCCACATTTCATCTGCCTCACAATGTACATTCAACGACACATTTCAGGCACTTCATCTCCAGCACCTCTACATTCAAATGTTCTGCTTTCACAGTGCAGGTTTCTGTAACAGCAGTAGTACCAGTCTCGATATTTTTATGCCTTCCTTTTCAGCTTTTTTTGGCATTCTTCTGTAACATTGTACCCCTGACTCACTGCGTCAGTTGGCTGCAGCACCTCTGATTCTAGCCTTAACCTCCTCATTCACACATCCATTCTCCTCGACCACCCTTACCAGATTCTTGAAACTGCTCATCTATTCCACTATTTTTCCTTTATCTCAGTTTTTAACTTATTCTGATTCCTCCATTTGCTGCCATGACAACCGTCTTGTCTGTGCTCATTCATTTCAATGCCTTTAGTTTTGTAATCCATTCCCCTACAATTTGCTGGAGTTCTTGTTCAGAATCTGCTTGTAATGCCACAGCATCTGCATATATCAGCTTTGTTAATCTGTCCTCTCTGACTTGTTTGCTAATGTGTTCCATCACCAGTATGAACAGCAGTGGGCTCAGTTAAACCCTGATGCACACCACTCACACTGAAACCCTCCCAAGAGTCCGAACACTGTTCATACTTGTGTCACTCTGTGCTTGTCCATACACTGTCCTAGTTCTAATGTCCCTGGGACTTGAACCATTGCAGGACACCCCAAATCAGCTTCACATTTCTCATTGTTTAAAAAAAAAACGTGAATGCAGCATTTGTTGTGATAAAAAAGTTAAGTGAATTAACACTTAAGGCTCTGAGCTGTTTAGTTAGGAACTACTTCCAGTAGAAAAAAGTACAGGATACGATTCCTTCCACCTCCACATGCCTACTGAATGATTTTGAGCAAATCACTTGGTGCTCCCGACTCATCTGTGAAAAGTGACACTACCAGTGGGTTTACACAGTTAAACAGATAAAACATTTAATAAACATTTTAAATTTGCCCCTTTGGGTGAGTGTGGAAGAGAGGCGAAGAAGAGAGTACAGAGACAAGGTGGAGTGGCTGGAGAAGAGTGTCAGGAGTGATTTGTGACAGACTAGTACCAGTAAAGAGTGAAAGGGAAGGACTACAAGAGGGTAGCGAGACCAGCTATGTTATACGGGTTGGAGACAGTGGCATTGACAAAAAAGGCAGCAGTTAGAGCTGGATGTGGCAGAATTAAAGATGTTAAGATTTGCAATGGGTGTGACGAGGGTGGACAGGATTACGAATAAGTATATTAGAGGGTCAGCCCAGGTTGAAAGGCTTGGAGACAAAGCCAGAGAGGCAAGATTACGCTGGTTTGGACAAGTGCTGACGAGGGATGCTGAGCATATTGGGGAAAAGATGCTAAGGGTGAAGCTACCAGGTAACAGGAAAAGCAGAAGGCCTAAGATAAGGTTTATGGACGTGGTGAGAGAGGACATGCAAGTGGTTGGTGTGAGAGCAAGATGCAGAGGACAGGAAGAAATGGATGATCTGCTGTGGCGACCCCTAACGGGAACAGCCGAAAGAAGATGACGAGTCTTTGCTTCTCATTATTTTTGGTTCTGTCAAGAATTCTTAAGCAAAGTAGGAAACAGGTACTTTGGTCCATTTCCTGTAAAACTTGTGGCTTTCTGGCAAATTGTTATGGATTAGAGTCACTAAATAATGAGGCATATGAGTTTTGGACTCTTGTCAATGCAAATCCCATTATTCAGGCAACTTTCTGAGTACATAAGAGAAAGTCCAGTTGTGTACACTTATCATAAATGTAGATGTTTGAGTGTATTCACAGTTGCAGTCATTACACTGGGTAATCTGCTGGCAGGTTGCCCTCAATCGGCCTGAATAACAAACTCTTGGGTCCTACATCGGTTGCTGTCTTCTCTTTCATGACGTCAGGTGAATAAAACATGCAGCCGACGCCATTTTATTCAGTTTTTCTTGCCCCAGATGTCAGGTGCCCCCCAAATGGGGGAGCAAAAAAAAAAAAAAAAAAAAATTATAAATATTATATATACATATATATATATATATATATATGTATATATATATATAAGGTAGGCATACAATATATATATATATATGTTACAATATATATATACATATATAGCAATATATTACATGCATGTATATATATAAGCATATATGTTATAGTAAGGCTAAGGCAGGCAGGCAGGCATACAGGTATAGGCATATATGTTAAGGGCAGGCACATATATATGTTGGCAGGTATAAATATGTTATGTTGGCATATATATATATATACATGCACATAGGCACATATACATCTACATATTGGCAGGCACAGCAGCATACATATATACACACAGCAGTATACATATATACCTGCCGCCACGCCTGCCTGCCGCGCACGCCTGCCTGCCTTATACCTTGCATATATATATATATATATATATATACACATATATATATATGCACACATATATATATATGTATACAGCATATATATATATGCATGCATAAGTAGCATGTTATATATAAGCACATATAGGCATATATACACATATGTATAACTGCATAAGGCATGTATAAGGCATATATATATGTATGTATACAGCACATATACATATATACCTGCCACATATATATATATATATATACATATGTATACACACACACTTATATACATATATATATATATATACATATATGCTGCCATATATATATATATATATACACATATTATATATATATATATATGTATACACACATATATATATATATATATGTATGCACATATATATATATATATATATATATATGTATGCACATATATATGTTATACATATATATATATATATATATACACACGCCTTATATATATGTACATACTATATACATATATATGTTACATGCCATATATATATATATATATATATATATATACATATATATATATATATATATATATATATACATATATATACATATATATATATATATAATATATATATATATATTATATATATGTTATATATATATATATATATATACATATACATATATATATATATACACATATATATATATATATGTTATATATATATACACATATATATATATAATATATATATATATATATATATATATACATATACATACATATATACATATATATTGCTACATATATATATATATATACATATATATATATATATATATATATATATGCTATATAATATTATTACATCATATATTATATAGGTTAAGGCATATATATATATTATATAATAAGGCATATAAGGCATATATATATATATAATATATATATATATACATATATATATACATATATATATATATATACATATATATATATACATATGTATATATACATATATATATATATACATATATATATACATATATATATATACATATATATATATATATATATATATATATACATATATATATATATATATATATATATACATATATACATATATATATATATATATATATATATATATATATATATATATATATATACATATATATACATATATATATATATATATATATATATACATATATATATACATATATACACACACACATATATATATATATATATATATATATACATACACACACATATATATATACATATATATATATATATATATATATATATATATATATATATATAAATAAAACAATATATGTAAATGCACTTTTAGCAGCATAAACTTTACTTTCATCTAAAAACAAATACACCACAAAGGCTTTAGAATATAGTGAAGGAGAGAGAAGTTATAGAAAAGGGGGATGGCGGGTGGGTAACCCTGACTGCAACAGTGAATACACTCTAACATCTATATTTATGGCAAGTGTACACAACTGTACTATGTTCTTAGTGTTTCACTGTTGCAGTCATTACATTTGGGTAAAATCCCAAAGCTATGGATGGGAGGATGGAACTAAACAGCATTAGGAGTGGCTATAAGGCCCTGCAGAACTGCAGTGGCAAAGCCTGCCCTGGATTTGGAGAAGAGAGGCAAATGATAATGATCTGTGAAGGTATGAACAGAGCTCCAAGTAGCAGCTTCTAGAATGTCTTTGGTTGGAACTCCTCTGAGAAACGCTGCTGAGGTAGAGGAAGCCCTGAAGAAATGTGACCAGATTCCCTTGGGCACAGGTTTACCATGGTGCAAATAGCAGAAACGAATGCAGTGGCTTATCCACTTAGAAATAGACTGCTTTGATATAGCCTTCCCCTCTGATCCTGAAGCAAATGCCACTAGTAGTTGCTCAGACTTTTAGAGATTTGGTCCTGTTTAAGTAGAATCTTAGTCTGTGTACGTACAATGAATGCAGAATCTGCTCCCCCTTGTTCTGCGGATTTGGGTAAAATGTTGGCAGGTGAATTGTTTGGTTAAAAGCCACACTGGATACCACCTTAGGCATAAAGGAAGGATTGGTCCTGAGGGACACCCTGTCCGGGTAAAATGTAATAAAAGGCTTCACAGCCATGAGAGCCTGTAGTTCTGAAACCCTTCTTGCTGAAGTGATTGCCAAGAGGAAAGCTGTTTTCCAAGATAAAAATTTTATATCCGCAGTAGCTGCTGGTTCAAAAGGAGGCAGGGTGAGTTTTTCCAGCACAAAATTGAGATCCCATGCAGGAGCTGGTGATCTTCTGCGAGGCCTTAAATTTTTGGCCCCTCTAAGATACTGTTTTAGCAGAGGATGAGAAAGGGGAGGCTCCGTGTTGTAATGAGCTGACATGGCAGAGGCATGGATTTTTATTGAAGAAAAGAGACAGGCCTTTGTCAAGCATCTCAGTCAAGTATTGTAAAATATGAGGGCTATTTGATTTTGCTGTGTCCGTTCCTTGTGCTTGGTTCCAAGCACAGAATCTCTTCCATTTATCAGCATAAGATTTTCTAGTACTAGGCCTTCTGGCTTCCAAAATGACATCCACAGGATTTACTGAGAGGTGTTTGTACAATTAAATGATCAGCCATGCTGCAAGGTTCAGAGTTTGGAGCAGAGTGTGCAGAATTCGATTGTTCTGCTGAGACAGTAGATGAGGTATTTGAGGCAAGTACCTAGGAGGGAGTTGAGACATATTCCTTACAATTGGGTACCAGTGCTGGTGAGGCCAGTCCAGAGCAATCAGGATCATTTTGGGTTTTTCCTGTGACCTTTAGTAAGACCTTGGAGAGAAGAGACAGAGGGGGAAAGGTATAGACTAATAGGTTTTTCCAACTGAAGGATATGACATCCACTTTCCATGCTTGTCTGTGATAAGTCCTTGTGCAGAATTTGTCCAGTTGATAATTTTGGGGAGAGGTAAATAGATCTATGTCTGGGCTCCCCCATTTCTGTTACCATGCTGAAGATTTGTGGATCCAGTTTCCACTCATGCGGGTCCATAAAATTTCTGCTTAGGTCGCCTGCCAAAGTATTTTGTTTTCCTGGCAGGAATTGAGCTTGAAGATGTACTTGGTAAGTCAAAGCTGTGTTCCACAATGCCTTGGTTAGTCTGCAAAGGGACTAGGAATGTGTACCCCCCCCTGCTTGTTTATATACCACCTAACCATAGTGTTGTCAGTCTTTATCAGTAGTTGTCCTGGATGAAGTAAGTCCTTGAAGGCTGTCAGAGCATTCTGAACAGCTAGCATCTCTTTCTGGTTGATATGCAGATGCATTTGTTTTGGGCTCCATATGCCCTGAATGCATCTCCCTGCCAGGTGGGCCCCCCAAGCATAGTCTGATGAGTCTGTAGTTGGGGTTTGGGTGGCAGGGGATAGAGTGAATGACAGTCCCTTGTTTTGGTGACATGCCTCTGCCCACCAAAGAAACTCCTGTTGTAAGCAGGGAATGAGAGGAATCTGTTTCCAGACTGACAATGTTGACTCCATAAACTTTTTACCATTGAAGTTTCCTCAACCCTTCTGTATGCATCCCCTCTACTCTCGAATTTGAACAAGACTGTCCTTAAACTCTCAATTTGCTACAACCACATTGCCAGGTTTGCCTCTGGGCTGCCTTTTAGGACACATCATTGCATCAATCTAAATCAGCTTGGTTGGCTTGAACTACCTAGCCTAATCCAGTATAACCAACTGATTATGGCCTATAAAATCCTCTATAATCCAGACAATACTCCTGCACTTAAAAATATTATCACCCCCTATAACAATCCTAGACCGCCTCGATCCTCTAACAAACTACTAATTCAGACTAGCAAAATTAATAACACAGCCGGTGATTCTCTCTTTGCAAACTCTGTAAGTAGATCCTGGAACTCTCTTCCAGCTGATATTACCTTACTTTTCACCTTAGGTCAATTTAAAACTAGACTCAAACAACATTTGTCACTTAACTGGCTATGTCAATGTATCAAGCCAGGCTAACTCGAATGTGTAAAAATCTGTTAACCAGTTTACTGTGCAATTTAATTTAATCCTGACTTGTGCTCAGGACTAACTGTAACCTGTGGAACTTGTTTAACTTGCTTACTTATGTAATCTCTGTAAATAGTCTGTTTGTAATATGTAATGCTGGTATTATGAAATGCTGTATCTGCTTAACCTTGGAGCTTTTCTCCCCGGGCCTCCGCTGAAAACGGACATGCATCCAGTCGGACTATCCCGGTCAAATGTAAAATAAAAAAAATAAAAAAATATGCAGTCTTGCATATGGAATTAGTAGAATGCAGGATGCCATAAACCCCAAAGCCTGCAGAATTTGTCTTGCAGATAACTAGGTGTTTGTTGCCATCTGTTTGAAGTATGTTGTCAGTTGCCTTTGTTTGTCTGGCGTAAGGTAAACCATCTGGGCGGTTGTATTCAAGCTTGCACCCACGAATGTAATTATTTGAGAGGGTACCAGTTGGAATTTCCTTTCGTTTATTGTGTACCCTAGGCATGTTAGAAGCCTTTTTACAAATGCCAGATGTTGAAGAATGTCCTTGTTCTCTGCTTGAATAAGACAGTTGCCCAGGTAAGGATAAATTTGTATGCTTCTTTGTCTGCAAAATGCAATTACTGGTGTCAGGCACTTTGTAAAGACACTGGGTGCAGTAGATAAGCCAAAGGGCAGTGCAGAGAATTGGTAATGCAAAAAACCTGCCTTGAAGTGGAGGTATCTTCTGCACGATTCCCTTATGGGGATATAAAGGTATGCCTCAAGTCCAGAGTCACTAACCAAGCGTTCCTGCCCAACATAGGCAGTAGCTGTTGTAAAGTCAACATTTGGACTTTTGGAATGTCCAGGAACGTGTTCAAAATCGATAAGTCCAGTATTGGATGCCAGACATAGTCTTTTCTGGGTACCAGGAAAAGTCTTGAATAAAAACCTTGTCCTTTTTCCTGTTCTGGTACTGGTTGAATAGCCCCCATATCCATGAGGGCAGTAACTTGTTTCTGCGGGTCTGCCCACTGATTTTGTGGCAGATCTGGCCAACCGTTTGGAATTGGCAAAGTATGGAAATAAAATCTATACCCCTGGGATACTATATTTAATACCCACTTGTCCTGGGTAATTAACTGCCAGTTTTGAGCATTAAGTGCTAATTTCCCCCCCCAAGGGGGCTGCCAAAAGATACTTGAAGGTAGAGGGAAGTCACTGAGACTGCTTACTGTAGGATTGTGCTTTGTTTCCTTTGGAGGTGGAGGCACCCCATTGCTTTGACCTGTAAGAACCCTGTGATTGGTATCTAGAGCCTTTTGAGCACCTGGATTTACCTTGAGAGGCTCTGCTGGACACAGGAAAGGACCAATTTTTAGTAGGCCGGTGCCTACTGAACCTGGGTGGCTGCACTTGTAAGAAATCTTTTACAGTTTGCATACATTTAGCTTTGTGTTCCATTTTCTTTAAAACCTCTTCTGCCTTATTACCAAACAGAGTATTATGCTGTAAAGGGGCACCCAACAATTTAGCTTTAACATGATCAGGCAGATTTTGCTCCTTGAGCCAGCCATGCCTTCTAATCACAGATCTAGTAACTGCGGCCCTGCAAGAGGCCTCCAAGGAATCAAAACCACATTGAAAAGTATGTTTTCCAACCTGTTCTGCTGCATGCAATAACTCCTGTAATACTTTATTTTCCACACAATCAGAAATCAACCTAATTTTCTGTTTCAAAAAGCCCATAACATGCTGTTAATATTTAAAGCATATGAAACTGGCAGTTTAAGGCCCTAAATGCCAAGGTAGCAGACGTATAAACCTTCTTTCCCCATCTATCCAGCGCCCTGGAATCTCTATCAGAGGGGGCAGGATTTTTGGCTGTAGAGGCTTACACCTTTGGGACCCCGTGAGAAAGCCTCAGAATCAGCAGCAGGACTTTTGAATAGAAATTTGTGGGAGTCAGGAACCCTGTAATATCTGTCTGGCTTATTAGGAGCCGGCGGTAGGGAATCAGGAGCCATGCTTGATTCCAACAGCACATCAACAACGTCTAATACAGGAGGTATTGCCAAAGGCCTATGGTGAGGAAGAAGGAAATCACTGAGCCTCTTTTTTGATTCAGAGAAATCCTGACTCTCCCAATGAAAATGTTCCCTTAAAAGTATACAAGGTTTCTCCAAAAGAATAATCCTCAGGAGGAGATGCAGATGGGATGGATTCTTCTGCATCTGAATCCTCATAGGGTGGAATAGAAAATTCCTGATCAGAAGAGGAATCAGAAGAAATGGAAACCTGATCTGAAGATTCATAATCAGTGTCTTGCCTAGGCCTCTTAGCAAGGGGGGGGGGGGGGGGGTTGGGAACCCCTGATAAAGGAAAATCCTCAGCCATTTTGATCATCTGTTTTTTAGGCATAGGGGCCTGAGCACGTGGCTCATGCATCATTTTTTTTTTAGACTTGGATGTTTTTGATCTTGCTTTTGAAACTGGCGTTGGTTTTATATAAAAATGCTGAGGCCTAAAAACTCCCTCAGAAGCCAGTGCCTGCTCAGCGGCGCCGGACCCATCCAAGGGAAAGACATCCGCGGGTTCAATACTCAGAATCTCGCGCCAACCCGGACTCCACCTGGGTCTCAGTAGAAGCCTGCGACTCAAAAGTAGTGGGTATCAGGGGGCTGTGAAAGCGCCTCACTGAGTACTGGCGACTGGCTAAGGAGAAGCTTAGTCAGTTTTGGACCTGAACAATCTCTTTCTTTGCGTTTTTTGTGAACTCCGGTAGTCAGATTGCTAACAGATGACATTTCAGGGTAATTAAATCTGGATCCAAAATATTTTGAAGCAAAAATATACCAACGCTTAATAGTGCGTTGGTTAAATTTAGCACAAAACCGACAGCAAGGCACGTTATGATCTGGGCCTAGGCAAGCAATACAGTACAAATGAGAATCCTTATGAGGTATTTGCTTCCCACAAGTAATGCAATTATTAACTTACTGACATCGGTAAGGAGCAAGAAAAAGTTTCCTCAATGGGGTACTTAGCTTTAGTTGAAGTCTTTGGTTCTGAAACTCGAATGCGAAAATTTCAGGAGTCGGCCGACCGGCACTTGCAAACCTTCGGGCATTGCGCGGCAAAAAAGACTGAATAAAATGGTGTCGGCTGCATGTTTTATACCCCTGACGACCAGACGTCATGGAAGAGACAACACGAAGAACATCTAATCTGTCGCTGATTTTGGGTCTTTGCTTCTGATTCCTGAGTTAAGAAACTGGAAGGTCAGAAGGCAGTTGCAATGGATTGTACTGTAGGATTCTAACAGCAATAGGATGAGATATTTCTGGACCATCTTTTAAGTATTCACTCATTCACTTGATCTCAAGCAGACATCCGAGTTCTACAGTCACATACAAGTGGCTGTAATTTATTAGTCTGTGCATGCAGAGGTAGTCGTTCTCAACTGTCTAAATTTTTACTCATATTTATGGTGTGTTCCTTGTAAAATATGTGAATTTCTGGTAAAGTACTGTTGACAGCAGTCATTAAACAATGACATTCACATGACATTCAAAATTCATATCCTCAAGACCATGCTTGCAAATTGCAAAAGCTGTCATAGAAGCAACTTTCTAAATATACAATATTTAAAATTGGTTCCTGCCTTGGGGTCTTTTTTTCTGAGTTGGGAGGGCACGTGGGTACAAAGGGGTGCACTATATGGTAATCACAGCAGCAAGCCGAAATACACTTCCAATTCATTATTTCATTATTTATGCATTTGTTCAATCACTAATCATAAGCAAAGGTGTACACAGTCATACAAGGGAGCTGTAATTAATGGTCAAATCAGTGTGTGTGTGTTTAAATGCTTCATTCCAGCATCTGTTGTAGTTAGCAGCACTACTGTATCACCATATTCTTTGGTTATTATCCTTGGTTTCCTTGTTTTGGTGACTATTGACAGTGTTTAATACATAGTTATGAATATAGTACACGAAATCTATAAATATGACGTTGATATTTTAACTAAGAACACCTTTTTATTTTATTTTTGCAGGTACACGAGTGTGAAATACATTGCTGGGTTTCAACAGTGTTTAAGACTCAGAGCTGTTAATGAGCTGTTCTCCACAGAGCAGAGTTTGATTCCCTTATCCTTCATTAGTCTACTGTGAAACAGTTATTTCACCAGACAGTACCCCTGGGCTACCTTGCAAAAGGGACATTTACATCCAGTGGGCTGTTCTAGGCTGTTAAATTATTTAAACAGTTAATTTTGAATTCCTGCACCCTGCACATAGCTAATTATTGCTTCACTGTAGTATACAGTTTGACTGTGAATCCCAGCATGTCTCTTGTATTTTAATGCCTTCTCAGATGCACTTTCAGTAATGAGAGTTTCAGGGGAAAAGAAGTTTATTGTTGCACATGCCAAGTCTACTTCTAATGTGTAATTTTTTAATTTTGTTTAACAAAGGTTTGTCAGTATTTTTGCTGTAAAATTTGAAATAAGTTTAAAATTAAATTCAAATCTCTGATCACTACAAAAGTAAAGAAGAAAACATTATGCAAACTGGCAGGCTTGAACAGTATTTTATGATAATTCGGGAGACAGAGCCAAGTAATGGGACATTGGTATGACTGAGGACCCAAGTCCTTTACCCTGCCGAAGGCTCCCATTTGATTACGATCCAGCTTTGCTGGCAATCACCTATTTAAACCTGTAGACTATGTAAAAAAAATGTAGCTATATAGTGTTATTGGAAGAAAAGCTCTCTAACAAAACATACAGTTTTGTCAGTACCACACAACACTCAACAAAGCACACACAGCTCAGAACAAGCATACAGGCCTACATATACTGAGGCCCTTAAAAAGTAACCTAACTGAACCCCAAAGACCTACAAGGAACTACCACCCACGGCAACCTCGCAGACAGACATCTCAGGGAGCATCCACCATGAAACATACATCTAAGAATCACACTGCTTCGGTTCAAAGTTCCATAAGACAGACATTCACAGTCCAATATCTTACATGTGAATGAGTCTAAAGAGAAACGCACAGATGCACCTCTCATCAGACTGTGCAAAGAGAGGGTCATGGCACTGGCCTATCAGTTACCAGGATTTTCCATATCAAGCAAGCACTCATGTCTCTGCACCACAAGTACATATATGACATTCACAGTACAGTTGAGTAAATATGATTTGAGACATACTTCCATGGACTTCATTGAGAGAGACACGATAAAGCTCTCAAAAAGTCTCTGAGACTGGTATGAAAGTCTTCACCAGTATTCTTCCACTCACCAAGAATGATGCAATACAAAAAAAAAGTTTGACTTCTACATTTGGCTTAGCTTCTGTTATCATTCAAAAGGGGCACAATACATATCAGCCTGGGAAGTCTCAACCCTGCACCTCTCCCCGAATGCTTTCTTATACTGGCTAAATCCTTGTCTATGTTCCATAGTGCTTTTCTAGCCAATGTCAGTCTTCTTTTCTGCATTTATTTAATACCTGCACTTTAAGGTTTGTCTTTTTGTTGATTTAACTGTTGAGGCTGCTCACTCAAGTGTGCTAGCCTGTTTACTGTGTATTTTCTGTTGCCTGTTTAGAAAAGAAAAAAAAAAATCCTTGTTTTCCCGCCTTTCCTGAGCTAGAATAGTCCCTAATACAGGTATTGCTGTATTCTGGACTTTAGAATAGTTCCTGTGTTGCCCATATCCTTACTTGGAAAGAAGGAAGCTTCTTTGTTCACCAGTGGGAGTGGGGAGCTTTGAGCAGCCTATCTGTCCCTGGAGGAGTGATCTCAGCACAGAATCTTGTTTATTGGCTGTTTTGGGCCAATTCCTAGCTCTTTCAAGTCCCCCGTTTAAAAACCCGCTTTAGCGCGGCTTTGCACGATTTTGCACGCAGCGCCACCTAAACAGATTTAAACTATTACCGGCTCCAGACTCTGCTCTTCACTTTTTCCCTTGGAACTGATCTGTATCTCAAAGGAAGCACTATTTTCACTTTATAGCCTTTCACTTGCACTTAGAAGAAATTTTAAAGCACTAAAACCTCTCATACTCTTTTAAATACTTAACTGATCCTCCTAGATCAGTCAAAAGTAGTAATCAAAAATATCCTGACATGTCCAAAGGTCAGTTTCATGTGTATTCTCCAGTCCAGCTGGTGAATATGGGAATCTTAAGGCAATGTTACAACTGCCTTATGTACACAGACAACCCTCTCCTCCTCCCAACAAACCCAAATATGTGAGAGATGCAACTCTATTGCCAAACTGGAGGCCTAGCTCTCTCGACCCATGACTGGCACAATCAGGAGAAGGTAACCACACACACCACAAATCCAGTCTCACATAGACCTATAACAAACCAAACACAAACACACAAAAACATACTCGAAGGCTCTACATAAAAATCTGCCTAAGCAGCAGAGACCTCCAAAGCAGACACCCAAACTGCTACCCCTATCACATAATCCACAAAGTCAGTGTGCCACACAGTCACAGCCCTTAAGGCTAAACAACACACCTAATACACTTGTAATAGGTGACTCTATAGTCAGACACACTGACGTCCCACTCACCAGGCTGAACAAAGAGAAGGTCACTAAGCTGTCGGGTGCCAGGATCCGCCACAACACGCACTCAGGTCACTCCAAAGCAAGTACAAATATGACACTGTCATTGTCCATGCTGGTGTGAATAACCTGAGACGTACCTCCCTGGACTACATGGAGACAGAGGAGCTCTCTGATCATGTAGCCCGGGCTGGTATGACCCTGACCTTGAGTAGCATCTTACCCTCATCAAGAATGATGCCACAGTATAAAGACAAAATGATAAGTTTTAACAATTGGCTAAAGTATTGGTGCCTTTCAAAGGGGATCCAGTGTCTGTCAGCCTGGGATGACATGCTCGACAAGCCACGTTGCTTCGCTAGGGACGCTTGCACCTGTCACCCCTGGGCTTTCGAATACTGGCTAAGGCTCTTGCCACCCCCATAGTGCCTTTTTTTTAGGCAAGGCTCAAAAGACAAACCCACCTCCATACACAATACAAGGAAAAAGAAACTAAAGGCAATGCTGCTCAATGCCAGAAGTCTAAACCTCAAAATGCACGCACTCGAGACTGTCCTCAGTATGGAGAACATAGATGTCTGTGCAGTAACAGAAACCTGGTTCAAGGCTCCCGAAAGCACCCCAGCACTACCAGGTTATACTTCATACCATACTTTTCAGCCACAAAACTTGGACTGAACCACAAAAGGAGGGGGAGTATCCATATACATCATAAATACCCACACCTCCAGGTTAGTAGCACTGCATGAAGAAACTGAAACCATCCATGTGCAACAGTGGGCAAAACTGCCTTTCAGTTTATAGCCTGCTACAGACCACCCTCCCAAACTCAGGAACCCCACTCAGCCTTCCTGAGAACACTGGAGAACATGAAGGTCTCTCCAAACACCATTATATTGGGCGACTTCAAAGTAAAGTTTTGTACCTACCATAAATGTAGATGTTAGAGTGTAAACACTGCTGCAGTCATTACACTTGGGTTATCCTGCCGTCAGGCGGTTCCCTAGTCGGCCTGAGTTCCAAAGTCTTGGTCTGGCGTCGGTTGATGTCGCCTCCTCCCTGACGTCAGTGCGGCAGGGGTATACAAGATGCAGCCGACGCCATTTTCTTCAGTTTTTCTTGCCCCAGATGTCCGGTGCCCCCAAATAGGTAGGCAATTCAAATTGCTAATAAAACATATATAAGAAAAGCAAACAACTTTCAGTTACCAGCAAATACTCCCCAAAGGTAGTAAAGGGTAGAAGACATAGGTATGTACCAGCAAGTAAGGGGGGGAAGGAAGGAGAGTAACCTGGACTGCAGCAGTGTTTACACTCTAACATCTACATTTATGGTAGGTACAAAACTGTACTATGTTCGTGTTACACTGCTGCAGTCATTACACTTGGATGGAATCTCAAAGCTGAGGTAGGGTGGCTGGTTCTATAAGGCATTAGGTGTGGCTATAAGGCCCTGCAGCACAGCAGTGGCGAAGCCAGCTCTGGATTTGGAGTATAAAGGCAAATGGTAATGCTTGGTGAAGGCATGCACAGAACTCCATGCTGCTTCTTCCAAAATCTCCTTAGTAGGTACTCCTCTGAGGTAGGCAGTTGAAGTGGCTGTTGCCCTGGTGGAGTGAGATCCAATGCTGCTAGGTACAGGTTTCCCCTGGTGGAGTGAGATCTAATGCTGCTAGGTACAGGTTTCCCATGGTGAGTATAGCAGAAACTCAATGTCCTATCCATTTTGAGATGGTCTGTTTTGAAATGGCTTTTCCCTGTTCCTGCAGCATATGCTACCAATAATTGGCTTAGTTTTTCTGAGAGCTTTGGTTTTGTCCAAGTAGAAGGGTAACTGCCTGTGAATGTCCAAAGAATGTAGTAGTCTCTCCCCTTTGTTCTGTGGTTTTGATAAAAAGTTGGCAAGTGAATAGTTTGCTTTAGAGCCACACTTGATACCACCTTTGGCATAAACGTAGGGTTAGTTCTTAAAGACACCCTGTCCTGGTGGAAAATGAGGAAAGGTTCCACTGTTATTAGTGCTTGTAATTCTGAAACTCTTTGTGCTGATATTGCCAGTAGCAGAGCAGTTTTCCAAGAGATGTATTTTAATTCTGCTGTTAGCTGGCTCAAAGGGAGGTAAAGTTAATTTTTCCAAAACACAGTTGAGGTTCCAAGTTGGGGTAGGTGCTCTACGGGGCGGTCTTATGTTTTTAGCACCTCTGAGGTACTGTTTGAGCAAAGGATTAGAAAAAATTGGTTAATCCGTGTTGTAATGAGCAGAAATGGCTTAGGCGTGGATCTTTATGGATGAGAAGGAGAGGCCCTTGTCCAGCATCTCAGTTAAATATTGAAGTATCTGAGGAATGTTTGGGGCAAGAGGGTCAAGGCTGTGTGCCTGGTTCCAGGCACAGAATCTCTTCCATTTATCTGAGTAGGCTTTCCTGGTGCTAGGCCTTCTGGCCTCCAGAATGACATCCATAACAGCTTTGGAGCGAGGCATTGCTTGCTTGACTAAGGAATTTTCCATGCAGCTAGGTTTGCTGGCTGTGAAGTATCCGACTGTTGTGCTGTGTCAGCAAATGTGGGATTTGAGGCAAAATCTAGGGTGGTTCTTGTGCTGAGTTCTTCAAGATTGGGTACCAGTGCTGGCGTGGCCAGTCTGGTGCAATCAGGATCATCTTTTGCTCTTCTTGCCTGGCTTTTATGAGTACCTTTGGAAGGAGAGGTAAAGGAGGGAAAGCGTATACTTGCAGGTTTTGACAGCTGAATGAGAGGGCATCCACTTTCCATGCTTGTGGTTGGTAACTCCTTGTGCAGAATTTCTGTAGCTGGCACTTCATTGGGGATGCAAACAGATGCCCGGGCTCCACCATTTTTGTGTTATCATTCTGAATATTTGTGGATTCAATTCCCATTCGTAGGGATCAATGACATTTCTGCTTAGGTAGTCTGCCAGTATGTTTTTCTCTCCTGGCAGGAATTGTGTTTGCAGATGAACTTGGTAGTCTCGAGCTGTGTTCCACAAGGTCATGGCTTGTCTGCAGAGGGGGTAGGAGTGTGTGCCCCCTTGCTTGTTTATGTACCACATAACTGTGGTGTTGTCTGTCTTTAGTAGTTGTCCTGGATGTAGCAGGCCCTTGAAAGCTATAAGTGCATGTTTTATAGCTAGCATCTCTTTTTGATTGATGTGAAGATGCCTTAGCTCTGTGGGCCACTCACCCTGAATACATTTTCCTGCCATGTGTGCTCCCCAGGCGTAATCCGATGCATCTGTTAGTGTTTGCCTGGCTGTGGGTTGAGTGAAAGGCTGTCCCCTTGTTGAAGTGACAAGCTTGAGCCCACCATTGAAACTCCTGTTGAAGGCAAGGAATTAGTGGTATAACCGTTTCCAAACTGACAGTGTTGAGACCATACACTCTTTAGGTACCATTGTAGTTTCCTCATATGCAGTCTGGCATATGGAATTCGTAGTATGCAAGATGCCATGTAGCCCAAGGCCTGCAGAATTTCTCTTGCAGGGAGTTGGGTCTTTGTTGCCATCAATTGAAAGTAGAGTCAGACCTTGCTTGTCTGGCGTGAGATAAGCCATCTAGGCCGTTGTGTTCAAGCTGGCACCCAGGAATATTATCTGTTGTGAGGGCACTAGTTTTGATTTCTTTTCGTTTGTGTACCCCAGGCAACTTAATGTTTTTACGAACGCCAGATGCTTTAGAAGAATGTCCTTGCGCTCTGCTTGAATCAGGCATTCGTCCAGGTATGGATAAATCTGAATACCTTTTTGCCTGCAAAAAATGCAATTACTGGTGCCAGGCACTTTGTGAAGACCCTGGGCGCAGTAGATAAGCCAAAGGGCAGTGCAGAGAATTGATAGTGCATTGAACCAGCTAGAAATCTGAGGTATCTTCTGCAGTTTTGTCTGATGCAGGTATGCCTCCTTGAGGTCCAAAGTCACGAGCCAAGCTTTCTTGCCCAGCATGGGAAGAAGCTGCTGTAGTGTCAATATTTTGAAACATCCAGGTAAGTGTTTAGAGAAGAAAGATCCAGAATGGGTCTCCAGGCTTTGTCCTTTCTGGGAACCAGAAAGAGTCTCAAGTAAAATCCTTGTCCTTGCTCCTGTGGTGGTACCTTTTGAATAGCTCTCATGTCCATGAGTGCTGTAATTTGTTTTTGAGCCTCTGCCCATTGATTTGGTGGCCGATTTGGTATTCCTTTTAACCTTGGCAGAGTGTGAAAGTGGAACCTGTAACCTTGAGATACAATGTTGAGAACCCATTTGTCTTTGGTGATGCAATGCCAATTGTGATAGAAAAGTGCCAGTTTTCCTCCTAAGGGGGCTGCCAAGAGAGCTGTTTGGCAGTGGAAGTCATTGAGGCTGCTTTTTATAAGGTTGTGGCCTGTCTTCCCCTTCTTTCTGGCCTGGTGTACCCCACTGTCGAGGCCTGTAAGGACCTTGTGTTCGACTTCTACCTCTTGGACGTCTGTATCTGCCCCTTTGAGGTCTGTCTGACTGGAAAGGACCAATTCTGTGATGGCCAATTTCTGCTAAAACGAGGAGGCTGAACCTGTAAGAAATCCTTCACCATTTGCATAGATTTTGCCTTATCCTCCATCTTCTTTAATACCACCTCTGCCTCAACTCCAAACACATCCCACTGCAAAGGTGCATCCAATAATTTTGCCTTAACATGATCTGGTAACGTATGTTCGTTTAACCAAGCATGCCTTCTAATGAGAGCCTGTAACTGCTGCTCTACAGGAGGCCTCTAAGGAATCAAACCCACATTGCAAAGTATGTTTTCCCACTTGTTCAGCTGCATGCAATAAATCCTGCATTTCTTTAAAATTAGGAAGATCTGAATCTGGAAACATCTTTTGTTTCAACTGAGACATCAAAAATTGCTGATATTTTAGCATGTGAAACTGGCAATTTAAGGCTCTCATTGCTAAAGTTGCAGACGTATATACTTTCTTTCCCCATCTGTCTAATGCTCTGGAATCTCTGTCAGAGGGAACTGGGTTTTTTGCTGATGAGGCCTTAATCCCTTTGGGTCCCAGAGAAATAGTTTCAGGGTTAGCAACAGGGCTTTTATGCAGAAATTTGAGAGTCAGGGACTCTGTAATATCTATCAGGTTTAACTGGGGCTGGAGGTAAGGAGTCAGGGTTTAAGCTGGATTCAGTGTACACATCATCCACAATATCCAACACTGGCGGAATAGCAAGGGGTCTGTGTTGAGGCAATAAAAGGAAGTCTCGGAGCCTTTTCTTGGATTCTGAGTAATCGCGGCCTTCCCAATGGAAATGCTCCCTCATGGTATGCAAGGTCTCCCCAAAGGAGTAGTCCTCAGGCGGAGAGGCTGATGGAATTGTTTCCTCAGCATCAGAATCCTCATAAGGGGTGTAAGGAATATCCTAGGTCTGAGGATGAATCTTAAGAAATGGACACCTGGTCAGAAGATTCTAGTCTGCATCCTGTCTGGGCCTTTTATCAGGAGGGGGAATGGGACCCCCTGAACAGGGTGATTAGGTCTTCGGCCATTTTGAGCATTTGTTTCTTAGGCATGGAAGCCTGTCCTGGAGAATGCTGCATCTGTTTCTTTGTTTTTAAGGGGGCCTTAGACTTAGCAGAGGGTTTAATGGTTAACTGGGTAAGTCTGAAGACACCTTCCGAGGCTGTGGATTGCTCAGCTACTTCGGTTCCCTCAGAAGGGTTAGTTTTGGTAGGCTGAAAACAGAGTGTCCGAAGGCCCAGCCAGCTTCATGTGGGAGTCGAAGGCGGTCTGTGGTTCTGTAGAAGCAGTAGTCAGGGGCTGCGTAGGCGCCTCGCTGAAAACCGGAGAACTGGCGACCAGCCTAGAAGAGGCCTCGGATGCCTGTCCTTGTCTTTGCACTTTTTATGTAATCCGGTCGGAAGTACCGACGGCATGGTGTAATTGAATTTTCTGCCAAAATAATGTTGGGCAAAATCAAACCAATGTTTAATACTGCGCTTGTTAAACCTAGCACAAAACAGACAACCAGTGACGTCATGGTCTGGGCCTAAGCATGGAATACAATAGGAGTGGAAATCCTTATGAGGTATTTGCTTCCCACAAGAAATACAGTTAACAACTTTTACTGAATCGGTCAGACAAGAAAAAGTTTCCCCAACGTGGTACTTAGCTTTGTAGAAGACTTCGGTTCTGGATTCGGAATGAAAGTCTCAGGAGTCGGCCGACCGGCACTTGAACTGCTTCTGCTTCGGACACCACACAGCAAGAAAGACTGAAGAAAATGTCGTCGGCTGCATCTTATATACCCCTGTCACACTGACGTCAGGGAGGAGGCGACAGCAACAGACGCCGGACCAAGACTTTGGAACTCAAACCAGCTGGGGAGCCTTCTGACAGCAGGATAACCCAAGTGAAATGACTGCAGCAGTGTTTCACTGTTGCAGTCATTACTCTTGGGTTGAATCCCAAAGCTGAGGATGGGTGGCTGGGCTAAACAGGATTAGGAGAGGCTATGAGGTCCTGCAGAACTGCAGTGGCAAAGCCTGCTCTTGACTTAAAGAGGTAAGTGGTAGTGCTTTATGAAAGTGTGCACTGAACTCAAGTTGCAGCCTCTAAGATATCTTTGGTTGGTACTCCTCAGAGGAAGGCTGCTGAAGTGGCTGCTGCTCTGGTGGAATGAGGCCTAATGCCCTTAGGCACAGATTTTCCATGTTGAAAATAGCAGAAACGGATGCAGTGGCCTATCCATTTTGAAACAGATAGCCTTTCCTTGTGATCCAGCAGCATAAGACACTAAAAGTTGCTCAGTCTTTCTGAAAGCTTTAGTTCTGTCCAAGTAAAAGCGTAACAGTCTGTGTATGTCCAAAGAATGCAGAATTTTCTCACCCTTGTTCTGTGGTTTTGGATAAAAGGTAGGCAAGTGAATGGTTTGGTTGAGGGCCACACTGGATACCACCTTAGGCATAACTGTAGGGTTTGTCCTTGGAGAAACCCTGTCTGGATGAAAAATGATAAAAGGTTCCACAGCCATGAGTGCTTGTAACGCCGAAACTCGCCTTGCAGAGGTTATTGCCAGTAGAAGAACTGTTTTCCAGGATAAGAATTTTATATCTGCTGTTGATGCTGGCTCGAAATGAGGCAGTGTGAGTTTTTCCAAAACATAATTGAGGTCCCAGGCCAGAGTTGGTGCTCTCCTTGGAGGGCTAATGTTTTTGGCCCCTCTGAGGTACTGCCTAATTAAAGGATGAGAAAAGATAGGTGGTTCCGTATTGTAATGGGCTGATACGGTAGAGGCATGAATCTTAACTGATGAGAAAGAAAGGCCTTTGTTCAGCATCTCAGTTAGGTATTGCAAAATCTGAGGGATATTTGGCACACACGTCAATGCCTTGTTCCTGGTTCCAAGCACAGAATCTCTTCCATTTTTCTGCATAACATTTTCTGGTACTGGGCCTCCTGGCCTCCAAGATAACATCCATAACAGCTTTTGAAAGAGGATTGTTTTGAATGGCTACATTATCTGCCATGCTGCCAATTTAAGGTCCTGAGTAGACTGTGCAGGATCTGATTGTTTTGTTGGGTCAGCAAGTGAGAAGTTTGAGGCAATATCCATGCTGGACCTTGAGACAAGCTCTTTAGGACTAGGTACCAGTGCTGGCATGGCCAGTCTGGTGCAATCAGTATCATTTTTGGCTTCTCTTGTCTGACCTTTAGGAGTACCCTGGGAAGCAGAGGCAGTGGAGGAAAGGCATATACTATTAGATTTTTCCAGCTGATGGATAGGGCGTCCACTTTCCATGCTTGCTTGTGATAAATCCTTGTGCAAAATCCCTGCAATTGGCAGCTGTGAGGGGAGGCAAATAGATCCATGTCTGGGCATCCCCATTTCCTTATTATCATGCTGAAGACTTGCGGATCCAGTTTCCATTCGTGGGGATCCATGAGGTTTCTGCTTAGTTCATCTGCCAGAGTATTTGTTTTTCCTGGCAGGAATTGTGCTTGCAGGTGAACTTGAAAAGCCAATGCTGTGTCCCATACAGTCATTGCTCGTCTGCAGAGGTGGTAGGAATGTGTACCTCCCTGCTTGTTTATGTATCACATGACCGTAGTATGGTCCATCAGTAGCTGTCCTGGATGAAGCAGGTCCTTGAAAGCTGTCAGGGCATTCTGAACAGCTAGCATCTCTTTGATTGATGTGAAGATGCATCTGGTTTGCAGGCCATATGCCCTGAATACATTTTCCTGCCATATGGGCCCTCCAGGCATAATCTGATGTATCCGTTGTCGGTGTCTGTCTGGCTGTGGGTAAACTGAATGGCAGACCCTTGTTGTGGTGACGGGTTTCTGCCCATCGAAACTCCTGTTGCAGGCAGGGAATGAGTGAATTACTGTCTCCAGGCTGTGGCAATGCTGAGTCCAAGCACTTTTTAGATACCATTGTAGTTTCCTCAAATGCAGTCTGGCATATGGAATTAGTAGAATGCAGGATGCCATGAAACCCAAGGCCTACAGGATTTTCCTTGCAGATTGGTGGGTTTTTGTTGCCAATTTCTTGAAGTAAGAAGTCAGTTGCTTTTGCTTGTCTGGCGTGAGATAAGCCATCTGGGCAGTTGTATTTAAGCTTGCACCCAGGAATATCTCTTGAAAGGACACTAGTTTTGATTTATTTTTGTTTACTGTGTACCCTAAGCCAGTTAGTAATCTTTTTACAAACACCAGATGCTTTAGAAGAATGTCTGTTCTCTGCTTGAATTAGGCAATCGTCCAAGTAGGGATATATTTGAATTCCTGTCTGCAAAACACAATCACGGGTGCCAGGCATTTTGTGAAGACCCTGGGCACAGTAGATAAGCCAAAGGGCAGTGCAGAGAATTTGCAATGCATTGAGCCAGCTATGAATCTGAGGTATCTTCTGCAAGACTGATTGGGACATGCAGGTATGCCTCTTTTAGGTCCAAAGTTATGAGCCAAGCCTTCTTGCCCAGCATGGGCAGTAGCTGCTGTAGAGTCAACATCTTGAATTTTGGAACTTCCAGAAATGTATTTAGTATAGACAGGTCCAATATTGGTCTCCAGGTTCTGTCCTTTCTGGGTACTAGGAAAAGTCTGAAGTAAAATCCTTAACCCTGCTCTTGTTGTGATACTTTGCTGAATGGTCCTCATGTCCATGAGGGCTGTAATTTGTTTTTTGTGCCTCTGCCCATGGATTGTGTGGCAGGTCCAGCATGCCTTTTGACCTTGATAGTGTGAGAAAATGGAACCTGTAGCCTTGGGACACTATGTTCAAGACCCATTTGTCTTGGGTAACCATTTGCCAATTTGATGAAGAAAGTGCTAGTTCTCCCCTAAGGGGGCTGCCAAAAGAATAGTGCTTGGATCTGGCAGAGGAAAGTCATTGGGACTGTTTCCTGTAAGGTTGTGATTTGTCTTCTCCGCTTTTGGAGGTAGGAGAACCCCATTGTTTAGGCCTGTATGAGCCTTGGGGCTGAGATCCGCCTCTGGGACGCCTGTATCTGCTTCTTTGTGGTCTATCCGACACTGGAAAGGACCAATTTTTAGAAGGCCAGTTCCTGCTAAACCTGGGTGGCTGTACTTGTAAAAAAATTCTTGACTGTCTGCATGGATTTTGCTTTATCCTCCATTTTTTTCAACATCTCTTCTGCTTTAGTACCAAACAAAGTATCATGCTGCAATGGTGCATCTAATAATTTTGCTTTAACATGATCAGGCAGATTATGTTCCTTTAACCAAGCATGCCTTTTAATAACAGAACCTGTAACAGCGGCCCTGCAAGAGGCCTCTAGTGAATCATAACCACATTGCAAAGTATGCTTTCCCACTTGTTCAGCTGCATACATTCCGTATTTGTTAACGATTTCTGTTTAAGCAATGACATTAAATATTGCTGATATTTAAGCATATGAAACTGACAATTTAAAGCCCTTACAAGCCAAGGTAGCAGAAGTGTAGACTTTTTCCCCCCCATCTGTCCAGAGCCCTAGAGTCCCTATCAGAGGGGACAGGGTTTTTTGCAGTGGAAGCTTTAACCTCTTTGGGACCCTGAGATATAGTTTCTGGGTCAGCAGCGGGACTTTTATATAGAAATTTATGAGAATCCGGAACCCTGTAGTATCTGTCTGGCTTAGCAGGTGCAGGGGGTAGAGTGTCAGGGGACAGGCTGGACTCTGAAAATACATCTACAATGTCTAAAACAGGTGGAATAGCAAGGGGTCTGTGCTGAGGAAGTAGCAGAAAGTCTGAGCCTTTTCTTAGATTCAGAATAATCTTGGCTCTCCCAGTGGAAATGCTCCCTCATGGTATGCAGGGTTTCCCCACAAGAATAATCCTCAGGAGGAAAGACTGAAGGAATGGATTCTTCAGCATCAGAATCCTCATAGGGAAGCATGGAGTAATCCTGTTCAGAAGAGGAATCAGAGGAAATAGAAACCTGATCAGAAGAATCATACTCTGTCTCTTGTTTAGGCCTCTTATCAGGAGGGGGATGGGAGCCCCTGATCAAAGTAATTAGGTCTTCGGCCATTTTGAGCATCTGTTTTTTAGGCATGGAAGTTTGAGTAGGAGAATGCTGTACTCGTTTCTTTGTCTTTAGAGCCGCTAGTTTCTGAAGCTGAAGATGGCTTTATATATAGTTGTGTAGGTCTGAAGACACCCTCAGAAGCAGATGCATGTTCAGCGGCTCCGGACCCATCAGAGTGAACGATTTCAGAGTGTCCAATACCTTGAGTATCCAGAGGCCAAGTCGGCTCCACGTGGGAGTCGGAAGCGGCCTGCGGCTCTGAGATAGCGGGCGCCAGGGGCTGCAAAAGCACCTCACTGAGAACCGGTGACTGGCCTAGCAGAGGCCTCGTCTGTTTCGGACCTCGGATGCCTATCCTTTTCCTTGTCCTTGCGTTTTTTGTAACCTCCAGTTGTCGACTGTTCCAACGGCATTATATAATTAAATCTTTGGCCAAAGTAATGAAATGCAAAATCAAACAGACGCTTAGTGCGTTGGTTAAATCTAGCACAAAACAGACAGCTAGCAATGTGATCAGGGCCTAGGCAAGGAATACAGTAAGAGTGAAAATCCTTATGAGGTATTTGCTTCCCACAAGAAATGCAATTAATTTTTTCTAAAATCTGTCTTGAGGAAGAAAAAAGTTTCCCCAATGGGGTACTTAGCTTTAATGAAGACTTAGTTTCTGAAATTCAGATTTGAAAATCTCAGGAGTCGGCCGACCGGCACTTGCAAACTGCTTTTGCTTCGGGCACCACGCGGCAAGAAAGACTGAAGAAAATGGCGTCTGCTGCATCTTTTATACCCCTGGCGCACTGACGTCAGGGAAGAGGTGACCGCAACAGACAGCGGACCTAGACTTTGGAATTCTGGCCGAATGAGGGTAGCCTGCCAGCAGGATAACCCAAGAGTAATGACTGCAACAGTGAAACACGATGAACATCATACTTTTGACAAAAAAATCAACTTACCCTAAAATGACCCACACAAAACTTCAGAAAGAGCCATAAAATCTCACACTCCACAATAAACATCTCTCATACAAATAATTCCCAGCTCACTAACCATAACAATGCAACCTGGCCTACCCCTACTGATCCAATCAATAAAACCACTTCAGTTTAAAGTAATCACAGCCAAAGTCACACAAAAAGTACTACAAAAACTAGGTCCCAAACCGAACTCAAACCTTAACAATGTTCATCCAGAATTCTTTAACAATTCATCTCCTCTCCAAACCCTCTTCCTACATTAAGGAGTCACTAACATTCCCCATTGTCCCACAATTCAAGCAATCATTAATTGCTACACTGAAAAAATACTTCCACTCCCATCTAAGTACTAAGTCTGATCACAATGACTTTGGCAGAATCTATAACCAAATTATAAAACATTTAAGTAGATATTGTCTGCTACATGACCTTCAATTGATCTAAATGCTGTACATAGTGGTTTCCTGTTGCCTACCTTCTCAACTCATTTTTTATACTATTTATAAAGAATCAATAACAAAACAGTCACCAACAAGGGCAGAGGCAGTCACGGACTGAATAAACTTCCAAGATAAAAATAAAATATAAAAGCCAAACATTTATTAAATGGTTAAGTGCTTTCATCCATCACCTTGACTTCTTCAGAACCTGGAAAAAGCTGCTTGTATGAAAATATTGTATTCCTGCTCAAATACTCATTTCTCTGCAATATTAAACACAAGTGGACTGGGTCTGCAAAATGCCTCTGCCATATCAATACACAGTAGCAAAGGTGCTTGGAATTGCATAAGAACACACAAATATATGCCGGAATTTTATGCCAGAATTTGTAATTATGTCCAATAGCACAACAGACTCTTTGAAACAACTGCACTTTGCCAAACAAGTCTTCATAGCACAAGAATACTTTAAAATCACTGTACTTTGTGAAACCAGTCCTTATCAGTCTAAGAAATACTCTGAAATTACTGCATTTTGCCAATAAAATAAACTGTACACCGCACAAGAACCTTTCAAAATGGCTGTACTTTAACTGCACTTTGCAATATAACTGTACTGTACACACAGCAAACTCGCTGAAATAATTGCACCGGAATAAAGCACATACTCTGCAAACACTTTGCACACACTGAGTTAGTACGAATAACTCTAGTTATACTTTGAATGGCTTCGGCCAATGTTAAATAGTAGTTTATACCCAAAACATCGTCTTATACTAAAAAACATGCAATTACCTTTCTCATAAAGCTTATTTTGCCCTTTTATTGTACTCATGCCCATTTGATCTATCATGCTCATACTTTTCTTGTGCCAGTTTTACTTTAAACATGCTTGTTATGAAAAACGAATTTAATTCTGAGCCCCATATGAATATATCTGCTAGTTTTATCAAATAGCGTAGTTTTGAATATTTCATTTAATTAATAATGAGTTTCGTGCCTTTCGTTTAATAATGCGTTTTGTGCCTTACTAATGCTCAGTTTCATTTTCACTGCAAAATAAATCTTTGTGCAAGTTTTGGTTATCTTTAATTTGTTTCTGGCACTTTTTGATAGTTTGAGCACAGTTATCACCCAATCTGCTCAATACACCTTCACCCTCAACTCTGTACCTCATGGCTTGAAGTTGTTGCACTCTATATCCTGGTTCTGACACCATGTCGCTCATCTGGTCAGGATAAAGCAGATGAACTATTGTGGGTTCAGTTCAAGCAGCTTTATTACACACAAGCACATCAGGAATGAGGCTTTGTAACTTAAACCTAAATAAACTTATAAACAGACTTACTACCACACTCATACGTGTTTAATCTGACTGTTCCCTAAAATGGCACTGCTGCCTGCACATGCTCACTATTTATATGTATGTGCTTACATCTGGAAATGCTTCTTAAAGTTACATACACACGTTTTTCTACAGTAACCATATTCTTGAAGTTAAAAGGATTCTCAGGTTAACTATTAAGGAAAGGGAGTTGAACAGATTTGAAATAAAAGGGGTAAGAGACAGTATGCTGTGCAGGAGATGTGTTTTGTGAATAGTAGAAGCAATGTGTATTAGCCAGAGTCATAAGCTTCAAGCAAATGAGAAAGGAGACTAGGTTATTGGCTAGCGTGTGATGAAACAAGAGTTCCAGAAGGCTGGAGCAAGTTTAGAGGAGGATCTCTCTCACAGGTCGCTATTGTGAAGGATGTTTTGTGAAGTAAAGAATTAGAATTTTGAAGGGAACAGCTACAGTTTTAAAAATCATTTGAGAAGGTGTGACAGTATTTTAGGTTATAAAGTTTGCAAATGAGAGTATTAAGCAGAGTAGCTCAGTAAATGGTAACTACTTTTAAGAAAAAGCAAGGCAATAGTATTAAACATGTGCTAGACAGGTGAAAGAACCTGCAAATATGATTTTTTGTTCTTTGTAGCATTATGGTACTGTGCAATGAGCTCAGGGCTATGACAGGCAATCAGTATTCAAACCTAGGTAGAAAGACAGTTATCGTTATGGCCCTATGGGCTTTTTCAAGTATGATCAGAAATTCTGTATGAAAGCATTAGATGAGTTAGCTTTTTATGGATTCAGTTTCTACATGGTTATGAAAAGGAGAAATGCTGACTGAGCAGGAAGTCTAAGTATCTTTGTTCACAGACAAGAAGGGAACTTTGCTGGGTTGGGGGATTCTGGCGAGTACCAAACAACATACGGGAATGTTTGTAAGAACTGACAATCAGAGATTATACTTACGGAGTCAGTTCCAAATAGCTATAAAAGTCAGACTAACTCAGTCTGTTGGCCAAAAGTAGTCTTATCCCTTTAACGAGCAGCATACAGGAGGCAGTTGCTATGACGAAGATCCAACTGCAGATGATTTAGGAAAAGCGAGAAGGGACATAGGAAGTAAGTGACTAGTACGATGCTTGGGGAAAATAGTAGCAGAAAGTTTTTTGAGAACTTCACAACTTTTTGTGTGATCTAGGGTTGTAACTTGAAGATTCCTACAAAATTCAGTTTTGGTCTTTATGACTTCTCTGGTCTGTTTTCTAAGTTTAAGATATGTTTTATGCTTATTGGGATTAAAAGGATTGGATTTCCATTAAGTTTTGGATTTGCTCTGAAGTTTAATAAATTGCAGAGTATTATCAATGATCCAGGGGTTAGGTGTGCCATGGATTCAGATTTTTTTTTGGTGAGGGAGAGTTAATCTACAATGGATAGACAGGACATTAATGAAAAGAGAAAGAGCAAAGACGGGATCAGGTACAAGAACAGAGAGGGACCTAGCTGATGCTGACAAGTTCAGGGATGAAATTATCAGCAGTATTATTGGGATTTTACTTTTTCTATATGATTTCAGAAAGCATTTTTATGTTTGAGAAACCATGAGGTAACGGCATTGGTCACTAAGGGAGTTAAGGAGAAGCTTAATATTAATTTTTTTCTGGTATCTTACAAAGTACAATGTCTAAAAAAAAAAAGAGCGAAAGTAGAGTTAGTATAGTAAGATCATGTACACTCACCATCTACTTACCTGAAACTGTGGGAGGAGGCAGCTCTATTCAGTTGTGATTTTAAAGGGCCTGATAAAGGTTTAGATCACCCACTATTACAAGTTTATTATATTTTGCATGCGGTAGGATGTTAGAAAGAGTGGTTTCAAGTAGAACATTAGAAGAGGAGGGCTGCATGTAGACAACAGCCATGAGTAATTAGTATGACCTCCAAATGCCACCTGAACAATGTGGATCACTGTCAGAGATGGGGTTGTGTTTAAAGGACAACTACGGGCAAATGATGAAGAAAACATATATTTTTTATCTTGCCATGATTTACTACACCTCCCAAAGCTGCCTACAGCAAAATAGGTACTCATTCCTAATTTTATTTTGTTTTTACTCTTGTCTGCCCTCATGGGGGCAGACATGGTGATTCCTTTGGAAAGCTAAATCTGTCCTACAATGCAGACTGAGGACAAATAGCCCTACCATTTGTTGTCAGACTAGACTTCCATTCACTTACAATGGAACTCCTGAAAAAAACTGCCAAGTTTGAGAGTCTGCAGCTCATGTGTCATTGACTGGTATGCGCTGAGTTTTACAAATGTTGTTCCTACTGATGTACTACATTCACTGAAAGAAACTTGCAAAAGTGTCAACAAATTACTGAGATAAAAAAGACTTTTCACAAGGAGCAGTTTTGCAAGTTTCAGTTCCTGGCTAGGTTACTCCTCCCATCTCCCCTCCTTCAGTGGGCTACAGTCTCACATTTCCAGCTTTGCTAGATTCAACTATTTAGTCAGCTTTGCATGACAATAGAAATAAAAAAAATAGCCTGGTGTGCCACTAAATCTGTTCCCTTGTATGTCTCTTCACTTCTGAATAGCAATTCCCAAGAATAAAAAAAAAAGCACAGAGTTTAGACTAGTCTATCCATTTTTTAAAATGTGCACAGTAAAATATTCAACTTGTAATGCATTTTGGCTGCTGACATGGTTATCTTTACATAGTTATTCTCTTATAGTATAACCTGAACTTATGGTATTTAATGATAAATTTTTCAACAATTCTCAGTTTCTTAACAATGACCTCCCAAGCCTCTGATGTGACCTAGTACTTTCTTACTATTGCTTTATGTAGTTTGTCTTAGTTGCATACTTGTAGTGTGTTTCTCATCCTCTCAGCAACAGACTCCTGGAGAAGCATATACTTTTATTGAAAGAGTACCAGCAGCTGTAGCAGTGATACCACACTCCAAAACAATGCACTCATAGTACTGACAAACACAAGGGAATGTATATGTCTGAATCAAGCAGTGATCAAATTGCTAGGGACTTCACTGAGCAATATTTTACTCTTAATTTCTCCATTTCATAATGCATAAGATTCACACCACACTTACAAAAGGCACACCTCCACCTTCCACAAACACAGCAACCCACACCCACACAACTGCTACGGTTTCTCCCTTCAGTTATTGCAAGCCAAGAATAACACTTTTTACTAAGGATACCTACCAGACAAGTCTGCATAACGCAAGTGGTCTACCTGCATCACTGCAGCTCGGACAACAACAAAAGAGGGGACAGGAGGGAGGGTAACCCAGACTGTAACAGTGAACATACTGGAACATCTACATTTATGGTAAGAGTACACAGCTGTACTATGTTCTTCGTGGTTCACTGTTACAGTCATTACTGTAGGGTTGAATCCCAAAGCTAAGAAAGGGTGGATGGAGAAGGAACAGAAGAGGCGGCCACAAAACCCTGCAGGACTGCAGAGGCAAAACCTGCCCTACATTTAGAATAGAGAGGAAGATTGTAGTGCATAGAAAAAGTATGCACAGAACTCCAAGTTGCAGCTTCTAAGATCTCCTTGGTAGGAACTCCACTGAGAAAAGCTGCCAAAGTGGCAGTAGCTCTGGTAGAATGTGTTCTGACTAACAGGAACAGGCTTACCATGATGAGAGTAACAGAACTTGATGCAGTGGGCAATCCACTTAGAAATAGTCTGCTTAGTGATTGGTCTCCAGTGTGAGGTAGAAGCATAAGCCACAAACAATTGGTCCGATTTCCTGAAAATCTTGGTCCTGTCCAGGTAAAAATGAAGCTGCCTGTGTATATCTAAAGAATGCAAAATACTTTCCTCTTCACTTTGAGGATTAGGATAAAAGGTAGGCAAATGAATAGTCTCATTCAAGGCTACTTTCGAAACCACCTTAGGCATAAAGGTGGGATTAGTCCTCAGGGACACCCTGTCCTGATGAAAAATAATAAAGGGTTCTACAGCCATGAGAGCTTGCAATTCCGAAAATCTTCTGGCAGAGGTAATGGCTAAAAGAAAAGCAGTCCATGATAAAAACTTTAAATCTGTGGAAGCTGCAGATTCAAAAGGAGATAAAGTTAACTTTTCCAAAACAAAGTTGAGATCCCAAGTGGGAACTGGTGCTCTTAAAGGAGGCCTTATATTCTTCGCCCCTCTCATATATTGCTTAAGTAATGGATGAGAAAAGATTGGGGAATCCTTTTTGTAATGCGCAGAAATAGCAGAAGCATGAATTTTGTTAGATGAAAAAGATAGGCCCTTATGTAACATCTCTGTTAGGTATTGTAAAATCAGAGGAATGTTTGGAACTGCAGAATCAAAACCCTGGGCCTGAGTCCAGGAGCAAAATCTTTTCCATTTACCTGCATAAGATTTCGTGGTGCTGGGCCGTCTAGCTTCAAGAATTATGTCCAGTACCTGTTTGGTAAGGGTAGAACTGTTTAAAGACCCTGGATCCTCCAGGCTGCTAGATTCAGAGTTTTGACATGGCTGTGCAGGATCTGGCCATCTCGTTGAGACAGTAGATGTGGAAGTTGTGGCAAAATCCAGGGTGGACCCTGACCCAGGTTCATCAGGGAGGAATACCAGAATTGCCGAGGCCAGTTGGGAGCCAGTAAAATCATTCGTGGTCTGTCCTGTTTGATTTTCAGAAGTACCCGAGGAAGAAGAGGCAAAGGAGGAAAAGCATATACTGAGAGGTGCTTCAAACTGAATGAAAGAGCATCCACTTTCCATGCTAACCTGTGGTAGGTCCTCGTGCAGAACGTTTGAAGTTGATGGTTTTGGGGAGATGCAAAAAGATCCATGTCCGGGCACCCCCACACCTCCATTATCATCCTGAATATCCGAACATCCAACATCCATTTGTGTGGATCCAAAAGAGTTCTGCTTAGACTGTCCACCAGAGTGTTGTCCTTTCCTGGCAGGAATTGAGCTAGTAAGTCCACCTTGTTGGCTAGTGCTGTGCTCCACAGAGCCATGGCCAAACTGCACAGGGGGTAAGAATGAGAGCCTCCCTGCTTGTTTATGTACCACATCACTGTAGTGTTGTCCGTCTTTATCAGTAATTGCCCCGGTAGAATAAGATCTTTGAAGGCTGTTAGGGCATTCTGTACAGCTAGCATCTCCTTCAAATTTATGTGCAGATGCATTTGGTCCTCTGTCCAGGCACCCTGAAGACATTTTCCTTGCATGTGGGCTCCCCATGCATGATCTGAAGCATCTGTCATTATGACTTGATTGGTTGGAATGGGACAGAAAGGCCTCCCCTTGTTTTGGAGACAGGCCTCGGCCCACCAAAGAAACTCCTGCCGGAGACAAGGCAAAATTGCGATCACGGACTCATTAAAGCCAGATTTTTGAAATAAGAAGCCAGTTGCACTTTTTTGTCTGGTGTCAAATAAGCCATCTGGGTTGTAGTGCTCAGAAGCGCACCCAGGAAAGTAATTTGCTGCGTAGGCACCAGGTTTGATTTCTTTAGGTTCACTGTGAACCCTAGGCACAAGAGAAGATGCTGCACAAATATTAGATGCTGAAGTAAAGTCTCCTTGTCGTCCGCTTGAATGAGACAATCGTCCAGATAAGGGTATATTTGAATTCCCTTCTGTCCACAAAACACTATTACTGGTGCCAGGCACTTTGTAAAGACCCTGGGTGCAGTAGATAAGCCAAAGGGCAGCACAGAGAACTGGTAATGCCTCGAGCCCACTTTGAATCTCAGGTACCTTCTGCACTCTTGTTGTATGGGAATATGCAGGTAAGCCTCCTTCAAGTCCAAAGTCACCATCCAAGCGTTCTTGCTCAGCATAGGCAGCAGCTGCTACAGAGTGAGCATCTTGAATTTTGGAATTTCTAGGAAGGTGTTCAATATGGAAAGGTCCAGGATTGGTCTCCATGCGTTTTCCTTCCTGGGAACCAGGAAAAGTCTTTAATAAAACCCATGCCCCATTTCTAAATCTGGTACCAAACCTATGGCCCTCATATCCATGAGGGACCGAACTTGCCATTGTGCCTCTGCCCATTGATGCTTTGGCAGATCTGGTCATCCGTTTGATCTTGGCAAGGTATGGAAAAGAAACCTGTAACCCCTTGAAACTATGTCCAGAACCCATTTGTCTTGGGTTATGCAGCTCCAATTGTGATAAAAAAGAGACTTTTCCTCCCAAAGGCGCATCCAGGAGGGATGCCCCTGGAGCTAGTAAGGGAGAGTCATAATGACCGTTTCCCGTAAGGTTGTGACCTATCTTCCCTTCCCTTGGGAGAGGGGGCACTCCACTGCTTATTTCTGAAAGGGGGCTGTGCCTGACACCTACCTCTGGAATGCCTGTATCTGCCCCTCTGAGACCTGTCCGAGCTTGGAAAGGACCAAGATTTAGCTGGCCAATTCCTGCTAAATCTAGGAGGTTGTACCTGTAGAAAATCTTTAACCGTCTGCATAGATTTGGCTTCGTCTTCCATTTTCTTCAATACTTCCTCAGCTTTGGCCCCAAACAAAACATTGTGCTGCAAAGGGGCATCTAAAAGCTTTGCTTTAACCTGCTCAGGCAAACTTTGCTCCTTTAACCAAGCATGCCTTCTAATAACTGCGCCAGTTGCTGCAGCCCTACAAGAAGCCTCCAAAGAATCAAAACCACAGTGCAGGGTATGTTTACCCACCTGCTCAGTAGCATGCAATAAATAAATCCTGTAATTCCTTATTGTCTGCACCACCAGAAGCAGCAGACATCTTTTGCTTTAACACAGACAAAAGGTATTGCTGATATTTTAACATATGAAATTGACAATTCAAAGCACTAATAGACAATGTAGCAGAAGTATAAACTTTTTTGCCCCATCTTTCCATGGCTCTGGACTCTCGGTCAGAGGGAACAGAATTCTTAGCAGAGGCCACTTTAACACCCTTAGGGCCCTGAGAAATAGTTTCTGGATCAGTTGAAGGATTCTTAAATAGATATTTGTGGGAATCTGGAACCCTATCATACCTATCCGGTTTGACAGGAGCAGGAGGAAAAGAATCAGGAGAGAGAGAGATGCCTCTGTAAAAACATCATCCACCATGTCCAGTACAGGGGGAATAGCCAGGGGTCTATGCTGTGGAAGCAGAAGAAAATCCTTAAGCCTTTTCTTAGATTCAGAGTATTCCTGCCCTTCCCAGTGAAAATGCTCTCTAATGTCATGCAAGGTTTCCCCAAATGAATAATCCTCAGGAGGAGAGGCCGAAGGAAGGGATTCTTCAGCATCAGAATCCTCATAAGGAGGGAAGGAATAATCCTGCTCAGAAGAAGCAGAAGAAATCGAAACTTGATCTGAGGAATCATAATCTGACTCTAGCCTAGGTCTCTTGTCAGGAGGGGGATGAGAACCCCCTGATCATAGTTAACAGGTCTTCAGCCATTCTAAGCATCTGTCTTTGAGGTCTAGGGCCCTGAACAGAAGGTGCCTGTGCATGCTGCTTTGTCTTTGCCGGAGCCTTAGTCTTTGCCTTTGTCCTTGACTGCAAAACTGGAGTCATCTGTACATGAAGCTGTGTAGGCCTAAAAACTCCCTCAGAAGCCGGTGCCTGCACAGCGGCTCCGGACCCATCTGAGGGAGCAATATCCGGAGGTCCAATCCCTGAAAAGTCAGAAGGTCCCATCGGCTACTCACAGGAGTCGGTACAGGCAACAGATTCAAAAGTGGCGGACGACAGGGGCTGCGAAAGCGCCTCACTGACGACAGCCGAACCAGCAACTGGCTCTGGTTGAATAAAGTCGTTGATGTTTGGTTCTCTTGTCTGTTCTTGTGGGGGGAAGTGATGAGTTGGGTTAGGCCATGTAGGTTAATATGGGAGAGTGGCTTATGAATGGAACAGTTTTGCCAGTCAGTATTAAAGTCTCCTAATACTATGCTTTCCTGGGGGAGGGAGTTAGATATCCATTCTAGGAGTTTTTCTGTAATGGGGATTTTGTTGCCTGGAGGGATGTAGCACCCTATGATGTTGATGCATTTATTATCATTAAGTTTTAGTTTTGTTAGCGTGTGTTCAACTTTATGAGGTCTAGGGTTGTTATGCCTACTTTCTCAAGGATGATGTGAGATTTATACACTACAGCAACACCCTCCCCCCTTTTTTTTACCTATTCTATCACTACGAATTATATTGTAACCTGGTGGAGTGATTTCATTGTTGTGGTTGCCTGGTTTAAGCCAAGTCTCTGTTAGCATGACTATCTCAGGTTGATAAAAGGAGAGTAGTGCATGAAGGTCGTGGACTTTTAGTATACCTAACATTTAAATTTAAAATGAGGAGCGTGGATTTGTCTCTGTGGAGTAGGGTATCATTCAGGTTGAGGGTTGGGGCTCCTAGATTTTTAGGGCCTGGGTTTGGGTGTATATCACCTCAGCTAATGAGTTAGGTTCTGAGGTAAAAATAGAGATTGAGTAGTTTGCTTAGGGTCTTAAAGTTCTTTATGGTTGTTTTGAGACTGGTAGTATGATGGCTGTGATCTGTGTGCATAGTGGTAAATAAAGAAGGTTTGGTAGTGATGTGGAACTAGTTGAGTAAAAGGGTGTGTTGCAATAATGTCAGTGGAAGTAGCTTTTCATGGTATATGGATAAAATTAAGTTGTTTTTGGTGGTTGGTGATAGAAGTTATAAGTGGGAGTGTGGGTACACCTAGGAGCAACAGTAAGAGGTGTATGTATGGGGGTTTGGGTAGTTTGGGCATGGTTTGGTCATGCGGGAGAGATCTGCTTGGGATGGGTGGGTGTGGTGGATGATGAGAGGTGTTGTTTGTGATTGTAAGGTAGTTAGATGGAAGACTGCTTTACAGGATATGGAATAGTGGAAGAGAACGAAATGGGTACAGAGGTGGGGCAGATTCAGTGATTGGTGGTTATCATGATGGGCATGGCTAAGTTCAGTTGAAATGTAGCACTAGTGGGGGCAGGTGGGAATAGGAAGCAGTGAGGGGAGCGGAGTGAGCCCGAGCGCAGCGGGGCTAACACTAACTCTAATTATATCAATGGGCTTACTTGTTTCTTTTCTTTGTACACCAAATGTATCATTCCACTTGTTTCTGTTTACACCAAATGTGTCTGTTTGGCTGTATTGTACTAGTTTAATTTACTTATACTGATGCAGTCACACTGAAAAAGGTCTGGGGAAGCTTCCTCACCACAAGCAGGACAAAAGATAACTTTCAAAAGGGCGCCGCTCAAGAAGACCCACTAATATAGACTAGTTAATGTGTATGGGGGAGGAGGAAGTTAGAGGAGGGAGATACAAAATGGGGGAAGGTATAATCAGGAAAAAGCCGGTAGAGATCTGTCTCGCCCCCTCACAGAAGACTGCAAAGGAAAGTAATCAGCATAAGAAGTGGAAGCCTTGGAGCTGTAATGTAAGTGTAAGCAAGGAAGAGATTGAAACAGGAAATTAGGAGTGTAAGCAGTTAGTTGCAGAAACACTACTTTAAGGCCTTGGTGTGCAAGTAATACAAAGGAAGGTAAATCTATCTGGGGGACAAAATACACCAAGTAAATGGTACTTGCCTTACTTTATAAGTATTCAGTGTGGAGGCAGATCTATTTGGGACAAGATACAGCAAAGTATATTGTTAAGTTATGACACCCAGTGGCAATAGACAAAGCTATAGTTGCCTGGGGGGGGGCCTTGCAGGTGTGCATGCCGGCCAAAACTATGTTTAAAAAATAATTAGTAAAAGTAACAAATGTGCTGGAAATTTAAATAGCCAGTCACAATGTTTAAAACATAACTGTTAAGGACCACATCTGCTAATAACAAGAACTGTAAATATCCAGCCACCTATGCAGACTTGTCTGGTAGGTATCCTTATTAAAAAGTGTTATTCTTGGCTTGCAATAGCTGTAGGGAGAAACCAGACAGTAGCAGTGGTTTTATATGGCAATGTTGCAGTTGCTGGGGGGGGGGGTCCCAAACTGCGATGATGCGCTATGCAAACTTGGTAGGTATATATTTATAAAAGTATTATTCTTAGCTTTGCAATAACTAAAGGACCACGGACCATAGCAGTGGTTTTATCTGGCAATGTTGCAGTTGCTGGGGGGGGGGACCAGCTGCGCATGATGCAGGTCTGGCAAAGTTGGGGGGGGGCAAGCTGCAATGATGCACTATGCAAACTTGTCTGGTAGGTATCTTTATTAAAAAGTGTTATTCTTGGCTTGCAATAACTGTAGAGAGAAACCGGACCATAGCAGTGGTTTTATCTGGCAATGTTGCAGTTGCTCGGGGAGGGGGGGACCCAAGATGCGATGATGCAGGTAGACAAAGTGTGCTATGCAGGCTTGTCTGGTAGGTATCTTTATTAAAATGTGTTATTCTTGGCTTGCAATAACGGTAGTGAGAAACCGGACCATAGCAGTGGTTTTATCTGGCAATGTTGCAGTTGCGGAGAGGGGGGGGGGGCAAGCTGCAATGATGCACTATGCAGACTTGTCTGGTAGGTATCTTTATTAAAAAATGTTATTCTTGGCTTGCAATAACTGTAGGGAGAAACCAGACCGTAGCAGTGGTTTTATTTGACAGTGTTGCAGTTGCTGGGGGGGAGGGCCCAAGCTGCGATGATGCGCTATGCAAACTTGTCTGGCAGGTATCTTTATTAAAAAGTGTTATTCTTGGCTTGCAATAACTGTAGAGAGAAACCGGACCATAGCAGTGGTTTTATCTGGCAATGTTGCAGTTGCTCGGGGAGGGGGGGACCCAAGCTGCGATGATGCAGGTAGACAAAGTGTGCTATGCAGACTTGTCTGGTAGGTATCTTTATTAAAAAGTGTTATTCTTGGCTTGCAATAACTGTAGGGAGAAACTGGACCATAGCAGTGGTTTTATCTGGCAATGTTGCAGTTGCTGGGGGGGCGAGCTGCGATGATGCAGGTAGACCAAGTGTGCTATGCAGACTTGTCTGGTAGGTATCCTTATTAAAAAGTGTTATTCTTGGCTTGCAATAATGGTAGGGGGAAACCGGACCATAGCAGTGGTTTTATCTGTCAATGTTGCAGTTGCTGGGGGGGGGGGGGGAGCTGCGATGATGCAGGTAGACCAAGTGTGCTATGCAGACTTGTCTGGTAGGTATCCTTATTAAAAAGTGTTGTTCTTGGCTTGCAATAACTGAAGGGAGAAACCGTAGCAGTTGTGTGGGTGTGGGTTGCTGTGTTTGTGGAAGGTGGAGATGTGCCTTTGTAAGTGTGGTGCGAATGTTATGCATTATGAAATGGAGAAATTAAGAGTAAAATTTTGCTCAGTGAAGTCCCTAGCAATTTCATCACTGCTTGATTCAGACATATACATTCCCTTGTGTTTGTCAGTACTATGTTTCAGTGCATTGTTTTGGAGTGTGGTATCTCTGCTACAGCTGCTGGTACTCTTTCTATACAAGTACATGCTTCTCCAGGAGTCTGTTGCTGAGAGGATGAGAAACGCCCTACAAACATACAACTAAGACAAACAACATAAAGCAATAGTAAAAGTACTAGGTCACATCAGAGGCTTGGGAGGTCATTGTTAAGAAACTGAGAATTGTTGTAAAATTTATCATTAAATACCATAAGTTCAGGTTATACTATAAGAGAATAACTATGTAAAGATAACCATGTCAGAAGACAAAATGCATTACAAGTTGAATATTTTACTGTGCACATTTTAGAAAATGGATAGACTAGCCTAAACTCTGGACTGATGAGTTTGCTTTTTTTTATTCTTGGGAATTGCTATTCAAAAGTGAAGAGACATACAAGGGAACCGTTTTAGTGGCACACCAGGCTATTTTTTTATTTCTATTGTCATGCAAAGCTGACTAAATAGTTGAATCTAGCAAAGCTGGAAATGTGAAACTGTAGCCCACTGAAGGAGGGGAGATGGGAGGAGTAACCTGGCCAGGAACTGAAACTTGCAAAACTGCTCCTTCTGAAAAGTCTTCTTTATCTCAGTAATTTGTTGACACTTTTGCAAGTTTCTTTCAGTGAATGTGTAGTACATCAGTAGGAACAACATTTGTAAAACTCAGCGCATACCAGTCAATGACACATGAGCTGCAGACTCTCAAACTTGGCAGCTTTTTTCAGGAGTTCCATTGTAAGTGAATGGAAGTCTAGTCTGACAACAAATGGTAGGGCTATTTGTCCTCACAGTCTGCATTATAGGACAGATTTAGCTTTCCAAAGGAATCACCATGTCTGCCCCCATGAGGGCAGACAAGAGTAAAAACAAAATAAAATTAGGAATGAGTACTTATTTTGCTGAAGGCAGCTTTGGGAGGTGTAGTAAATCATGGCAAGATAAAAAATATATGTTTTCTTCATCATTTGCCCGTAGTGGTCCTTTAACTATTAAGTTGAGGGTGAAACTGGTATTCTTGAAAAATAAATCTATACCATCCCCTAGATAAGAGCCAGTTCTATTACAACTGAAAATAGTGTAGTTTGCAGAACGTTTGCTGCATCCCTGAGCCAGGATTCTTGTTATGGCCATCACATTTGGATGGGTTTTGCTAAGTGCAACATTTGAGTTGAGGCCATTTGTTACTGATGGTGCAGATATTCAAGTGGTTAAGAGTGAGGCTTTGCTGTTAAAGACTGAAAGTGTAAAAGGCAGATGGGTTCCAGGGTTGGAATGAATATCACCAGAAAATAAAAATAGTGTTGAGAACAAGAGAATATGTTGGAATTTCCTAATAGAAGTAAATTGTAGATGTGCAGGAGATTAAGAGCAAATTTTTGGTATATCTATGTTAAAGTTTGTATGTTTGAAGGAGTAAGACGTGGGAAGGTTTAAGGAAGTGGCAATTAAGAGATCTCATACTGTGGACTAGAACAGGCACTAAAGGCGAGTACATATAGTACAGAACACCACATTCATGTTAGAAAAAGTTTACAAGTAGTTTAAGAGAGTTAAAAGGTAAAGAAAAACCGCAGGAAGATTGCTGAAAATTATGAGTGGATAAACTATTGGTAGAAAACCCACGCTGGAAATTGGCAAAATAGATTATAACCATGAGATGTGTGAAAGGGAAGATGTCAAATTTTGTAACAGAACTATATAGGAAGGTGTGATGCCCCTGCACTGGCCCAGTAATCAAGGAGCCTCAGTCCTCACCACTAGCACCATTGAGGGACGTGCACACTGGAAGGATGACAAGCACACACACAGTAAAGTACAATTTCCCTTAACAGCGCACATAGATCATGGACAGTCTGGGGCTGGTTTCTCACTCTCTCTACAGAGCCCCAATAAGACTCCACTGGCACAGCTACAGGATTAAGATCTCAGCTGAGTGGTCAAGCCAAAACCTCCAGCACCTTCTCTGTAAAGCCAGTGCTCGTCACTGCCCAAGTAGCTGACACACACATTTGATTTGCGGAAGAGCTGGCACATGTTTACTAGCTATGCCCCTTCTGCCCAGACTACAAGGTACTACCAGCTGCCACCAACCACTCTTACTTATCAGCTACTACAAGGCCCTTACCAAAGGGTGTCCAATCCTACTGCGCAATGTTACTATTATCCAAATGTTAAGTGTCAGGACTTTTAAGGAGTGGCCTGTACAGTGTTACCAAATGCATATGCAAGTACTCTAAGAGCTTAAATATCTCTAAATATATTTAATAAATAAAAGAACAAGACAATATTCAATAACTCAATACAGTGACGGAGTTCAGAATCACAGGAAACATTTTAAAACATTGCAGGATGGTCTCAAATACAGAAAACATCTAAACAAATTTCATCAATCTCTAAGAGAAACTGTTCTAAATAACTTACAGAGCAAAGCAAATGCAGATGAGACGTACTGAAGATGGATGTTTCAGGTCCAAAGACAAGAAACAAAATGCACAGACTTAATCTGAGATCGTTCTTAAATTACTATCAAACATTACTGCTGGGTTATCTCAGATTACATCATTCTTTGTCACCTCTGGCTTCAGCTCCCAGGCCAACAGAAACAAACATTTAGCACCTCTGTCAAAAATACTTATATCTCAGAAGTTTGCCTAGAACTGGAAGTCGTAAAACAGTTACATTTGAAACCTGTAATTATTTCTATTGCCAGACAATAGAAGAAACTCCTAGCTGTAGACACCCGGTCTCCTAGCAGAGATAAACATCACCATAAAACTCTCTGCTTTTCTTGAGGGTTTCTAGAACTGGAAGTCGTAAAACAGTTACATTTGAAACCTGTAATTATTTCTATTGCCAGACAATAGAAATAACTCCTAGCTGTAGACACCCGGTCTCCTAGCAGAGATAATCATCACCATAAAACTCTCTGCTTTTCTTGAGGGTTTGCAAATGAACTATGTTCCAGCCTTTACCATCAAAACATACATTTGCATAGGCGTACAGTTTATACACATTTCTGCTCTTCTCCAGCATGGTACAGTGTAGTTAAATTCTTGAAGCTCAGTACAAAGCATACAGTTCAACACACACTTCTGCACCAGTAGTTTAATATACACACATATAGTTTTCTTACATTTGTAAGACAAGCATACAAATCATATTAGTATTAAACAGAATTTACAAAAT